>NC_056748.1:290732275-290787275 GCF_019279795.1 Protopterus annectens | reverse complement strand
AACCATTTGGAGCTTCATATTATATCACTGCTGTTCTCTTTTATGGGGTAAATGAATAAATCTTACTATTTTTAGTTTTAGCTATTTGCAGCATTGAAATATTTTCGGGAGAACTTAGAGCCATAAATTGTAGGGTGTGTTCTAAACTGGGGAATAAAACATTGATGGTTAGTGACTGCATTGCCTCAGTGGACAGAAATTGGAAAGTTTTATATGATACCTTTATATAATGTAATAGTGTACTGTTGTGCACTTCGATATATTTTCTGAAAGACTGAGTTTGGTCTAGGATTATTCCAGGTATTTCTTTTGTGTGGTGGAAAGGAGATGAATTTCACTGAATTCTTTTCTGTACATTGCTTGGGAGGTAGCCAATCTTTAGTGTGTTACCAGTAGCTTTTGTGTAGATTTTTGGTGCTGATTGGCAACTACCAGTGTGAACAGAAAGCTTTCTGAAGTTTTTTTACTTAATGTGAATATTGTTTTATCACTCTGCTGAAAAAATTTCCACTTTGTAAATACTGCAAATATTGTAAATATTATTTCTTGCTACCACTTTTCTATTTTTCTATAAGTATTAACGTTAGATATAAATTTTTGGTATTGTATGATGTAATTTCACTTTTAACTTTTTTTTTTTGCTATATTAGGTACTTTGCTCCTCTGTCGAATCAGTAGAAGCTGAAAAGGGTTAATTGACCAGTCCACTTACCCATTTACCAAATTTCAAATTAATTAGCCTGGGTCACTGCTGAAAAGTGTCAACTTACTAGTCTACTTAACCAGGTTACCAAAATTAATAGATTAATGAATTATTTATTATTTATTTTTTTAGTATCTCTTTGAATTAAGTGCCTAAACCCAGAGTAAACAGTGAGGATGCAGCTGGGTTAAGTATACGTTGTTCTGCACTCGCACTGTTACAGATAGCACTGCATTTTATTTATTTGTTTCATTCAATATTGTGGTCTCTCTGTCTCCCTGCAGTTAGTTTGCTAGAAGTGTAGCCACCTGGTTTCATTGGGGGTTATTGTTATTTCACTTCTTTGATATTTGGTGTTTAACTGTTCGCCTAGATGGTTTCTCTGTACCTTTTAAGCGTTAGTCACATATCTGTGTATTTATCTCTTCTCAATATCTGAACTGTTAGGCTGGCTGCTCTTTACCTGTAATCAAATGAAGTACAAGCTGAGTTAAGTATACTTTGTTCTGCACTCGCACTGTTACAAATAGTACTGCATTTTATTTATTTGTTTCATTAAATATCATGGTCTCTCTGTCTCTCTGCAGTTAGTTTCACACTATCCCTCCCTGTTCTTGTTATGGCATTAATCTTGGTGGCTTTAGAATTGCCCCCCCCTCCTGTAAATTTGCGTTTGAACACTCCTCCTGGACGCATCTCATTTGCTCACTCATCTGAGTACAGTGAGATCATATTTTGATTTCAGACACTTCTACTAGTTCCATCTCTTCAGTTCTATCCACTGTGTGCAGAAAGAGCATTTGGGAAGGACAACCCCCTGTAATCTCTTAATCTTGCTCTATTCCATCCCTCTCCACTAACAAAAAAAATGTATTTGTACTATATTCAGTTGCTCTTACTGTAAATGTATTCTACCTTCTTTATTACCTTAGTTTGCTGCTCTGTGTACTCTTAAGTGTTCAAGTGGTCTTATTCTGCACTTATTACTGCTTGTTAGTAGCCTGACTACATGTGTTTGGTATTCTAAGCATCTTAATTTTGATTTTAGCACTTGTACTTCAGGCCAGTTCTTTTACATTTAGGGTTTTTTTGTGGACAAACCCTCATCAAACCTTGCTCTCCCTAAGTCCACCAAGTATTCAGAACACTATGTC
The DNA here is from genome assembly GCF_019279795.1 of Protopterus annectens. Classification (NCBI taxonomy): domain Eukaryota; kingdom Metazoa; phylum Chordata; order Ceratodontiformes; family Protopteridae; genus Protopterus; species Protopterus annectens. The sequence continues at coordinate 290,785,418 of NC_056748.1, read as the reverse complement.
TGGACAATTCCCATCAGTTTCCCCTGCCAGTCTGGTCAACATGGACATACTGAAACAGTGTAGCAACTGCCTCATGCTCACGGACAGTCCCCTCCTCCTAAAACAAAATTATTCTCCTTGCGAAAGATGCATCTACATCAGTAAGCTGGAATCCATGCTCTTTCACACCACAGTCAGTACTCCTGACAGAGAGGAGAGTGCCAGTACAAGTACCACACCACACACATCACAGAGTCACACTCCCACCTATGCAGGAGTCCTCAACAAAAATTTACCTAAAAAAGAGAGACCCCCAAAACACACTCACAAATATTCTATGCACAATGTCAATCACATCGCACAAAGTAATCAACACACCAGTGTCTCACAAACACAGCTCAGTAGGCATAACAGTAAACCAAACATAGTAGTCATTGGTGACTCAATAGGCTCAAGAAGGAGAAGGTCATGATCAGCTGTTTGTCAGGTACTAGAATCCGCCACATCATGCACGCACTTAAGTCTCTCCACAACAAGTACAAATATGACTTTGTCATTGTCCATGTTGATGTGAATGACTTGAGATGTACCTCCCTAGGCTATATGAAGAGAGACATTATTGAGCTCTCAGACTAAGTACTCCAGGCAAGTGTGACCCTAGCCCTGAGCAGCATCCTACCTTCACTGAGAATGATGCCACAATACCAACAAAAAATTATTGACTTCAATAATTGGCTTAACTTCTGGTGTCTTTCCAAGGGAATCCAGTATCTGTCTGCCTGGGATGACATGGGATGACATGGTTAACAGGCCTCATTGCTTTGCCAGAGATGGCTTCCACCTGTCACCCCTTGGATTCCAGATCTTGGCCAAGGCTCTTGCCTCCCCATTGTGTCATTTTTAGACTAATTGCAGGTCATGCTGCTCAGTGCTAGCAGCCCTAATCTGAAAATGCACTCACTGGAGGCTCTCCTCACACTGGAAGATGCCGATGTCTGTGCAGTCATGGAAACTTGGCTCAGGGCTGCAGGAGTGCACCCCTACTTTACCAGGCTATACCTTATTCCACACTTTCCAACCCCAAAATAAGGTTGGGAAGACTAAGGGTGGTGGAGTCTCTATCTTCACTAAATACAGGCATATCTCTTGAATGGTTTACCAGCATGACCCACTGGAATTACTCTAGGTGCAACTGACAGTTGGCAAGACACCCATCCAAGTTATAGCCAGCTATAGACTCCCCTCCATGTCTCAGAACACTCACTCCTCCTACCTGGGACTACTTGACTCCATCAAGGTACCCCCCAACACCCTGATCCTAGGTGACTTCAACTACCCCACCATAGACTGGGTGAACTATTCCTGCACTAATGCACTCACCCAATGATTCCTTGACTTCATCAACTCTAATGCACTAGACCAGCTGGTCTCATCCTGCAGAAGGGGAGATAACATTCTGGACTTGGTTCTCACCAACATGGGTGACTGCTGCACCACTCCCATAATATGTTCTTCCCTGGTGAGATCAGATCATCAGTATGTCTCATTCAAAGTTTCTCTGCTGCACCACTCCCATAATATGTTCTTCCCTTGTGAGATCAGATCATCAGTCTGTGTCATTCAAAGTTTCTGTCCCACCCAACCCCTCCCAAGCTGTAACCAGGCTAAAAAACTTCTCAAAAGCTGACTACACCCTACTAAGGGATGATATCAGCAGCTTCACACCACTGCCCCCCTCAGAGGATGCAGACAACTATGCTAAACAGTACGCCAGTGCAGTATACAAGCACCTGTACACCTTCATAGACTCAGCCATACCCAACAGAACTAAAACCTGCTCCTCAAGGAAACACAAACCTGTCTGGTGGCCATCCTCTATCAACAGGCTTAACAACAAAAGGAAGAAACTGTTGTCCAAGGGTAAAAAGGAACAAATTCCAAATAGGAAAATCTTCCTCCTCTGCATCAACAAGCAAAGTAGATCACTAGTGAAAAACTCCAAAGCCAATTATGAGTTGATACTAGCCTCCAAAACAAAAGGAAACCACAAGTCCTTCTTCAGTAATGTTAGGAACCTCCATGGCAAAGCACAAGTTTGTTAAGAATTAGTACTTAATGGTACCACTTTTACACTGATCCTGCCGATGTAGCCAACCTACTAGCTGACAGGTTCAGCACAAACCTCACCCCCTTATCGCTCCCCTAAAGGCCCAGTTGACATCCCTGATACTTGTCCCACACCTCACATCTCTGTAGATCAAGTGTTAAAGGCCCTATTCAAGGCAAAGAACACAGCGTCCATAGGACCTGATAATAGCACAGGCTGTATTCTGCACCATCTCCAGCAAGATCTAGCTTCACCACTGAACACCCTATTCAACTGCAGCCTAAATACAGGCTTCATTCCAGCAGAGTGGAGAACCACCACTGTCATCCCCTTGCACAAAGGTGGTGCCACTACTGACCCAGGAAACTATTGCTCCATTAGCTTGATATGTCTGATCTGTAAAGCCATGGAGCCTATTATTATGAATACAAGGACTTAGGCAAACACTTGACCCCACCCAATTCGATTTGTCAGGGGCAGATCTTGCCTGCTGAACCTAGTTAACTTCTTTGAGACCATCACCATGGCCCTGGATGAGGGAAAATCCGTACATACAGCTTACCTTGGCTTGGCCAAGACCTTTGACACAATCCCCCACTCGACCATCATTGAAAAGCTAACACAACTTGGTGTTAATCCCTGTCTCATCAAATGGGTGGCCAACTGGCTGAAAGATAGGACCCACAAGGTCAAAATAGGCACCACCACCTCTGACAGCAGACCTGTCACTAGTGCTGTTCCACAGGGATCTGTCATGGGACCCCTACTGTTTGGCATTTACTTCTCAGAGGTCCAGGCAAAGACCAAGGGCCTGTGGCTGAGCAAGTTTGCAGATTACTGCAGGTTGGGTGCTGTCACTGACTCCCCAAATGACGTTAACATACTGCAAGAGGGTCTCACAGCTACAAATAACTGGTGCCAAAGTCATGGCCTTAAGTTAAACACAAAAAAATGTATTATCATACCATTCAGCAAAAACACAGCCCCTACTGATTATCACATAAATGCCACCCTCCTAAGCACACATCCTCTGGTGAGACACCTGTGTACTCCGGTTGACAACAATCTCACATTCGACTATCATGTGGCGGCAGTGGTCAGAAAAGCCTTCTACTTGATTCATCTCATAAGTAAAGGGATTGCATCCAGAAAAAAAGGAGGTTATTACCTCTCTGTACTCCTCCCTCGTTAGACCTATAATTGAGTATAATGCCCCATTTGTTATGTACCTCTCCAAACACCTGCACCAACTGGAAAGGACACAGAAATACCTCACAAAGAGAATCTATGGCCTCCCACACCTGTCTTATGCGGACAGCCTCAAATCACTATCATTTTACTCGGTATAATACAGATTGCTCAGAGGTGATCTGTGTCTCGCCTACAAGGCAATACCAGACCCTGCCCTGCTGGAGGTACCCACTTCACCACTAAGTCTGATGTATAAGACCTTTTTACTCTTTCTATAACTTACTTTATCCAACTGCTCTTCTTTCTGTACCCTCCCTCTAGTTCACTACATCCCTCCTCTACTACGATCTTCTTTTGCACCATTCCCTCTTCTGACCTACGGTCCCTTGTGCAGTCACCCTCTCTACTTTTTACTCTCACTCTACTTTCCCCTCAATTCTGAAGCCCCTGCACTTACACATTTCTTCTTCTAGCCACTAATCTAATTATACCTTGTTTCTTTTCATTATATTACCTACAACCTTAACTTCCTTCCTGCTTACCTGCTGGATTTATTATTGTTGTTTCTCCTGTTACAACCTATTACTACACTTTTTGTATATATAGCTATGTACTATTCCACTGAGTACATTATGTTCTTGTATCCATAAGATTGCTTTGCTCTTTAATATTGTTAATTGGTTTCTATTTGTATGTATTTGTATGTCTGTTTGGGGCTTTTCCCCTCGGGTCTCCACTGAAAAAGGGTAAATTCTTACCCAGCTGGACAAACCCAGTTAACAAATGTGAAATAAATAAATAAATAAAATAAATATCCGTAAGTCTAACTCATTGTGCATTACCCACTCCATAGGCTTAAATCTGCTATGCGACATCAACACAACCTGCTGGAGAGAGGTTTGTCTGCCAGTGGCTGCCTCATCTCTGGAATAGACTTCCCATACATGTCAGAGTACCTCACTGACCCTCTTCAAGTACAATTTTGATGAGTGGATGGGAAACCACAAATTTGTCCCAGGGGTTCCACCTTTGTCCCTCATTGACAGGGGTGACAGGTGCCAACTGAGGTTACTTTTTTGGGGATAAACTCTTGGCTAGGCTTGTAAGGACCCCAGGGCCATTAGCCTAGTAACCCCCTATGATCCTGTGATAAGAATGTGTTGCAAAGTGGATGGCTAGCCACACATTCAACCTTAGTTTAGCGCTGTATTCCTCACGTAAAGTGGCGACAGATAAATGTTCTGCTTGTCTTTTGGTTGTTCGTATAAAATATAAGGGATAAAAACTTCATTGAAATGTATACTTACACTTCTAAAGATCCTTAGGGATCTATAGCCTAGTATATACCTATGAAGCTATGAACAATGAAAGTAATAATTCTATCCTGCAAGCACAAAGGGATCATCTACATTACTGACTCAAAAATGCTTCAAGCAGCACTGTAGAAAAGCCTGCATATTCTACAAGAAAAAACAGAAATGCTGTCTAAAGTCTATTAAGTTATAAATCTTATATTTCTCAAGTAAGAATATATAGATGACATAGTTAAAATAACATTTTGAATTTATCCTCAGCTGTTATATTTGTAGTGTATCAGCACACTTAATTTAAGTTGGAGACTTTGCTTATCCAACCAGTAGCATTATTTACTCTCCAGTGCAACAACCAGAGAATGACATTTCTCACTTTTATTATCAGCCTTTGATACTATTTCAGTCTTAGAATTATAGAACATATAGGCACACAACGTTCTGCAAAGAGGCTGAAACAGTGTAATAATATGAAGTGTCATAAATTGCTTCTAGAAATCTAAAATGAAACTTGTATAAATGCATTCATGTATTCCAGTGTCAGCTTATAGATGGGAAGTCCTAAAAAGCACAATTTAACCTTGCACACAGTGCTTCAATGTACTCATTTATGAAATACAACCTGTATAAACTGCGTAAACAAATAACTACGTAAAAGGATGTATTCTCAACAATGTTATAACAATTAAAATAATGCAAAGCTGCATGACAACACAGAGCAATTAAACCTTTGCAACTTACTCCACATCTCAGTACAAAGTATACACATTCTTAGTAGTGTTACCTCCACCCCCAAAAATCCACTCAGCAGTTACAATGAAGTATCAATAAATCTGTAATAATAAGAAAGGCAAAAATGCTCAGTGCTTTTGAACTTCAAGCTGTACATTCTATTCATAATTAGATTTCATCCATTAAGCCAAAATGCATGTTATTTTCCTTGGCATGGTATGTATTGTTACAAACAAATGTTTTTCAAAACTTTCAAGAAATGTTCAGTAGGTGTATTGCAACTGTAGAAGGAAACACTTATAAGCTAATCTATGAACTACTACTAACAGTAAAGCAGGTACTTATCTCTACATGTAAAATACACACACACACACACACACACACACACACACACACACACACACACACACACACACACACACACACGCACACACACACACACACACACACACGCACACACACACACACACACACACACACACACACACACACACACACGCACACACGCACACACGCACACACACAAATGCACCCAATTATTTACTATACCAGTTTAGCATTACTTAGCATGTTGTTTCCTAAGCACCTCACCTAAAAATGTGTTATGCATGCAATCTGTTCGTGATGCTAACATTGCAGCATAATCTGTTAACTTTCCTTAGTATTAGGTGGTCCAAAGCTCTAACTCTTAAGAATGTGATGTAACTTGCGTAAGAAGTAAATAAAGTCTTGACCATGAGATGTTTCCTTTTCAAAACAGTACATTACTAACATTCATGTACAACAGTTTGCAAAACTTTTCTCGTGGGTCCACCACTGTAAAGGGAATCTTGTTAGTAGGACTGCCCAATTATCTGGTGTATTAAACAAATAAATGTGTGCTATGATACTAAAACTCAGGATTCATACAATACTCTTTCTGTTATACTAAATCATGCTACTACAGCAAACATTTCAGAAGTGCTGTTGCAAGGAGTAAATGATGTATATACATTTGTAATCTGTCAAGCAGTGCTCCTGAGAACTATCAATTATAAACAAATATTACTTCCAAACTTTATGTACTCCTAGCTTTTTGCTTCCATGAAACATAACTGAAATAAACATATAATACATATCACAGAATCAAAACTAATGCAAACAGTATATTAATATATGATTGATTCCAAGCTTCAAACAAGATTCCTTTGCAAGGTACCACATCATTCTTTTCCTATTCAGTAATATATGCATATTTGATTAAATAACTGATGTTCCTTATACCTGGCATATTACCTATCATCCACTAATATAACTGTTATCGATTTTGTTCTGAATTGTACACTTGTTTTAGAGATTATTGTGTATGAAATATTTTACATAATCATTTGTATAATGAGAATGCTACTATCTGTGAGCAGAATAGGTTAGTTAATAGGCAGTATATAAATTCAAAAAGAATTCAGGAAAGCATACATATTGGAAAAAGATGCAAAAAGACTACTCAAAACTACAAAAGGTAGTGAAGTACATTCAATTAAAGTACTTGATGTTATACAAAATACGTACACAAATAAGAGATCATATCAGTATCACACATGACCTCAGAAAGAAAAAGTAAACACGATTAAACTTGACTCATGAAATGAGTACTTTAGTATCTTACCACAGTAGGCTTTATGACGAACCAAGAAAAGAGGCAGCAAACCAGAAAATCATGCTCGCTACAAAGACTAAATCGAACTGACAAGTTACATCCTTGTGAATTTAACATACACCCAGTCAATCATTTAAATAATGACAGAGTTCTATGCAGTGGACCAATAGAGACTGCAACAGTGTTCTGATACTAACAGTACAGATATTTGGCCAGGTCTTCAACAAAAAAACTCAAGCTAAATTACTCATAATTTTCATAGCAATAGGCAATAGCCTAATAATACATATCTTCAACAGATAAATAGGGAATTAGCCTTCAGGGATAGCAATAAACATGAGTGGAGCTAAAGAATTTAAAAACCAAGCTGTCGACCTTAAATTTGATAGATTTGTTTAGAATTCACTGACCTCTTCTAAAAATATGAATGTGCTTTTCTACATTGGTAATAAAAATGAAACCAGTCTTTAACAATATGATACATCTACAATTCTTTTAAGTAATTAGGATAAAGCTAAAATGATGTTAAAATTTTCTGCAACTTCTAACAGTAAACTACAGTATTTTATTATTTTCTTACTAGATAAGAGTGCTAATAACAGATGACTTTTAACAATGAAGTGTAAGGGCTTTCACAAGGGGGCAGATTTCCTGTCATGTCTGCATGTCAGTAGATTAATCGGTGATGTTCAGAATGAATCGTGTGTGTGTGTGTGTGTGTGTGTGTGTGTGTGTGTGTGTGTGTGTGTGTGTGTGTGTGTGTGTGTGTGTGTGTGTGTGTGTGTGTGTGTGTGTGTGTGTGTGTGTGTGAAATGTGCATCCAAGCATTCTACTGTGCATTTGACTGTCCTATGGTGGACTAGCTTCCCAACCAAGACAATCACTGCCCTATGCCCATTACGTGTATGTGGAAGGTGCCTTTTTCACCCACCAAAATTTACAAAACCTCTCCTTTCTTTCAGCAAATTCTGGTGTCTTATTAGGGTTACAGCTCAAAATATCGAAAGCACATTTGATTGAAAAGTTTTGAGGATTAGAAAAAACAATGAAAGCTCAAAATATGAAAATCACATTTTGACTGAATGCTCATCTTTTACAGTGTTTTCTAGGTAGGACTGTAGTAGGAAATGAATGTTTAACTGTAAAGGTTACAGTGGCTGGTGTGTATAAGAGAGTGTTCACAGCTTACAAATCTGGTAAGTGTTAGGTAAATGGACAGATTTACAAGTTTGGATGTTTGGTGTTATGTGTATTATGTGTCCTTTTGTCTTGTGTACTGGTACTGTTAAGGAAAGAGTATTTTCTAATATTATGTGAAGAGTTAGGGTTAAGGTTAGGGGTTTAGGGGTAGGGTAGGGTTAGCACACATAAGTTAGGTGGTGCGGGGGGGTCCACAGCTCTGTTCAGAAGCATAGTAGGGGGTTTGATGTACCTCCAGATCCTATGGTTTTCACTGCCTATCCTGTGCTATATAGTCTGTGGTTAAATTGTCCTGTCTGTACCAGCTACATTTATGGGAATGTAGTACTTTTGTGATGTATGCCTGACATTTTAATTAGAATTGAAATTGTATGTGAATAAGATGCACAATTATCTTAATAATAAATTAAGTGTGTAAGTCAGGTTAAGGGACCACATATCTGAGTTACTTAGTTGACTGCTGCAAACACTCTACCTTAGACATAAATATGGCAAGCTTTCATGAGTGAGACATGGGTAGGGGGGTTACCTTGACATTAGGTTTCTACTTTAGTGCAAGAATCAAGAAGAAGAGCAGAAAGCAAAAGCGTAATAAAACAAACCAATAAACAACAGGACATGCTTAGGATCTACACAAAGGGTCTCAAACAGTAATATTTGCTCCAAAAAGTAAAAGAACTAAGCACTTTCATCCCAGTCATCAGGAGTCCATGTTATTACATACTCATGGGGACTGCAGTCTATTTTGTGTGGTCAGGCCAGTGGCCACACAGTGCAAAGTGTGGTAGTAGCTTTAAAATGCAATTCAGTAAAGGTAGTGACATAAGCATTTTGAACTTTTTTATAAAGAATGAAACACATTTCAGAAGGCACAGACAGTTTTAGATAAAGTGTTTTTAAATGACTCCCTGCCTAGTGGAAGATTACAGGGTATTAAAGTCACCGATATGGCATAACTATTACAACCATACCTGTAACAACACTTATGTGGTTCCTATCATATACACAGCTATAACTACACTTTCCACAGGAATATTAAAACATAGGCCTGCGAATATCAGTCCAATGCCTTGAGTGCATAGGACACTCTTTTCAGCAACAGTTTTACTTAGAAATCAAATTGCAAGGTTTCCTCTTTGTAATTTCTTGATGAATGCATTATTATGTTGTCTTATCTAAAAGTAAATGACATAGAGTGGAAGCAAGGTTTTCATGCACTGGAGTAAAGTATAGTACAATACCCTACAGATAGATAAAATTAACATACATACTATCTAATTACACTGAATACAAGTTATGACAACACACATAATTCTAAAAGTTTTTGTACTACAAGGACCATCATGATTAACTCAAAAATCAGAAAAAAAAGATAAACTTGTGCTGCTGCTGCTACAGTGTGAGGCCTGACTATAACAGCACTTTCAAAGGTGTGTAACAAATGTTACACATACCCTAAGTGCTGTCACAGTCTGGGATAAGGGAAAGGATGTTCTTCAGTCCTTAAATAGTTGTCCTGCTATGCTCACTGAACCTTATAGTCTATAAGCAAATTATTTAAACTAGGGCAGTATTTAAAAACTGTCACTGATTTTTTTTTACCTGCTGTCCACATGACAGCACTCACTAAGTGCTTTTCTGTTTTTCAAAGCTGGTAAAACACTTTGGCTTTTTTTTTTTTTTTTTTACGGGTAGTACATGGAATAGATAAAGCTGCACGTACCCTTTGTTATGTGTTCTCAACATGGATGCCAAGATTCATCTCTCAAGCTTCACTTTCGAGGTGAATTTCTATTCATCCATGTCTTGAATACATAACAACATTTGGTTACGATCAGAGACCCGATCGTAACTCTCTATTTTATACACATTTTAGATTTTTAGACAACATAATGGGCTTATGTATGCCTATTCATGCAGACCATTTACAAGAGTATGCAACCTTTACATTCATAGATGCATATCTAATGAATCTTATAAGGTCATCCAATTATTTATACTGCTGGCCTTGTCGTTAAAGTGTGCTGACCCTTTATTTCAGGGTGGGGTTTAGGAGCTTATGCATCAAGTTTTTTTTTTTTCAGTCTTTCCACATTTGGTTTGATGGGTGACAAAACAATGAAAAGATGTTGTCCCTCTAGTGGCTTACACAGACACTTCAAAACATTATGTCTTTCAGTGGACATGGACTTCTTACTTGGCGTGTGTTAGCGTTATTAATTCTGTACTAGATAAGCCTGATGTGTCACAGCCTTTGGCCTTATCTAAACAGTGCATCAGTTAGAAAAGCAACCTGGTCTGAGATTGTGTCATCCTCAAGAAATAATAATAATAGTAATAATAGTAATAATAATAATAATAATAATAGCAACAGCTTTTTATTTCTTCAACTTGTCACATATTACAAAGACATTTTGTAAAACATCTGAGTGTAGGCTGGCAATATAATAGTCTCTAAAATCAGTATGTAACAGCATGCATCTGATTTCCCTTTCCAAATTGCTGGCTGCATGCTTACTTATATCAGTAACAGAAACACAGTAAGACCCTTCTAATACTGCAGTTAATAACAGAAATTTCTTGGAGTATCCTATCTGTTAACATTACTTTTAAAGACAAAACACTGTTGTTTAATAAAACACATACAAAACCATCTACCTAGTTTATAATATAACTTTTTAAGATGTTTTCAGCTCTTCATGCTGATAATAACTTGTCCACATACCATCAATAAAGCTAACAGGGTTTTTACCTGTGATGGATATTATCTTTGACGATATTTAATGTTACTTCTGCTGTATCTCCTCCAAAATTGGAAAATGAATGTAAATTACATTTATGTTGGCTGAAAGGAACTTTTACTAGCCGTTTCAGAACAGGTAAAGCCTTCTATAGCTTTTAGTCAAAGTTCCCGGAACCATAAAAATAGAGCAGACAGGCAAAGCAAAGAAAGAAGAAGAGTTCCATATCTGTGAAAAATAACCTGCAGCAGCTATCTCTATGTGTAGATGATGGAAACTGCTTTTGGAGAAGAAATCATTTCTAACATCTAGGCATAGACAGTTTTCTGCAGAGGAGTCTCCAGAAAGCTAAATGTAAAAGATTACATTTTATAAAGACTTACATCACAGGCCAGTTGAGTGTATATACTCAGTCTGTACTCATCTGTGTTATGGATCATGAATTGATTTTTGATTGAATAAATATCCATACAAGTTTTTAAGGCATTTTAATAACTTTCAGAAATGTGTTTTTAGGGATATGTTTGCCTGGTCAGAGATAAGACCTTCCAGTCATCCCCCTGTATTTTAAATGGAATCATGCATATGTATTTTAATATTATGTTCAACTTTTCTTATAAAAATGCATTTTGTTCCTGGACATCTTAAAAATCATTTAACAGAGTTAGCCACAATCTCCTAATATAAAGGCTTTTGAAGCTTGGCAAAGAGCAAACTTCTATAATGTGGTTTCAGGGTTACATCACAATGTGCAAATTTTTAACTGGAAATTATTATCTAGATTTCTTACTTTGTAAATTAGAATGTTTCCTAGAGCCTATCATGAGGCATCTGCTGTATACAATTTTTGTCAGTCAAGTGTGAATGGTGCTGCAAATTCATCAAAAGCAGTCATTAGGATGACTTTCAAAAAGTAAATATATTTATAGATTGATATGGGTTTCCTCTTAGTAACAGCAACACAATTATTCGTGTTTTCTTATTTTCATACAGTTGGATTGTCAGATCTGATCAGAGCTGAACTCACCACCTTCATCTAAAGCTGTGGATCTGAGGCTCCTCCCCTACCCATAATACCCTGCTCTCCACTAAAGTACCTCAAATTGAGTTTGCTGACCATATCTAAAACATTGACTTCTTCCTACAACTGGAAAAAATGGTGCTACAGCTGGGGAGGGGGGGGCATGTTAATATCACAGAAAAGGTTCAAAAGGAAATGTTATCAGACAAGGTCTTAGGTGAGATCTGTCCAGTCACCAGAATCTGTCAGTGACAATATTGAAAGGGGAAAGTGGAGAGGGATGTTGAACTGGATGAAAATGAGAAAATACTTATTTATTGTTATGGTTAGTACATAACTTTCATATACAATATCATCTATGTTCATCTGATTCAACCTTTGGGATAGACTCCCATGCTGTGAAAAGCACCTTGGTGGCATCAAGGAAGGACATTCCTGAGTATAGTGGAATCAAAGTCAAACCATGCTCTGGACTGCACATCCAACTGTAATGTGGTAGAAGGTGAGAACCATGGGCCATGTTGCTGCACAAATGTCATCAATGGGCACTCTCTTCATGAATGCTGCAGAAGTAGCTATTGCCCTTGTGGAGTGGGCTTTTGGTTTCATAGATAGCCATTTGAAAATATTGACCTTTGACATGCTTTTCCCCAGTTTTGCTTTAGAAAAGGATATGAATAGTTGATTTGTCTTTCTGATATCCTTGGTTCAATGTAAATAGAACCTGAGCAGTTTGTGAACATCTAGGGTACTTAGGATACATTCACCTTTGTCTGAGAACTTTGGGAATAAAGACTGGTAAATCAAATGACTTACTCAAATTAACTGTGAATGTTACCTTTGGTAGAAAAGAAAAATTAGTTCTTAAGGCAACCCTAACTTTATGAAATACGAGAAGTGGTGGTTTGCAAGACAATGCTTGTGCTTCATAAATTTGACTGTGATTGCAGTAAGAAAAAATGTTTTCCATGAGAGATACTTGATATTGACTGAAGCTGATGGTTCTAAAGGTTTTTGGGTCAAATTTTGAAACAGGATAATAATGTTCCATGGGGTGACTAGATACCTGATTGGGAGTCTGAGTAAGAAGGCACCCTTGATTTAAGAGAGGCTACAGAGGTGTTATTATGCCCATGTGAAAATTAGATATGGCTGCCATCTGCATCTTGATAGTGTAGAGGTCTATGCTTAATCACTGAAGGGAGTAAACATTAAAAAGCAGTTCATTGAAATCAATCCATTGAAGTCCAACTCTTGAATGTGTACTTCATCAAACCTGTGAGACAAGGAAAGTAACTAGTTGGCCAACACTTCTCCATCTCACTTTTCCCCACTGTAGTGCAATCTCGGAGTTGGTGTATATAGTTGGGGTTGTGTGTCTGAAATACTGGTGTTTGTGAGATGGGAAGTGTTGGACAACTAGTAACTTTCCCCATCTCAAAAGTTTGATGACATGCACGTTGGACAGAAGGACATACAATGGCTTGATTTTGATGAACTGTTGTTCGATGTTTACTCCCTTTGATGATTAACCATATACCAGATAGTATAGAAACTGGACCCTTTCTCAAAACGTTTGGATAGAAAATCTAAAATCAATGGAACAGGTGCAGAACAAGGATCTAATCCTTTTAAGGAAGGTCATATAGATTTTATTTGCATTTCCTTTGATATATCTTTTTGGTAGACTTTTTGAGTGGCAGAAATAATGTGAATCGCTGAAGAAGATAGCTTGGCACAAATGGCTATTGTTAGAATTGGAGGAACAATGTGGACAAGTTTAAGGCTTATAGATCCAGCAGAAGCAGTCTAGATGGGTGACTTATGTGGTCTGGATTGTACTCCAGTACTCAGGGAGGGCATATCACATGAGACAAAAGGAAGGGGAAGCAAACCTATTGTGTCCAAAGTGGAGCAATGAGGATCACTCTGGTCTTGCACCTTCTGACTTTCTGAATGAATTTTGTCAAAGGCAGTATCATGGGGAAAGCGTAGAGTAGACCGGGCAGCCAATTGTGGACTACAGCATCCATCAGTGTCTGTCCCTGTGGAGTGATTAGGGCAAAGTAACTGTTGCATTTGTTCTTCCGGTATGAGACAAGGTTGTCGAAGCAAAGTTGGCCCCAGTAACTGAAAATTTTCATCGTCACCACCTGACTGACAGACTACTCATGAGGCAGTAGAACTATCCTGTCTCAGCTTGTCTGCTAGCACGTTTGATGTCTCTGGGATGTGCCCTGTTATCAGAAAATGATGGGAAGAAATTTCTCATTGCAATATTCTCATGGCCTCCAGGTAAAGCATCTATGATTGTGTTCCTCCTTGTTTGTTGACATACCAGATTGCCGCCATACTGTTCACCTGGATAAATATCACAGCTTTGGGTAGAAGGCCTTGAAAAGTCTGCAGTGCTGGAACAATCATTGTCATCTTGAAAATATTGATGTGAAAGTTGACCTCTATGGTGGATGAAATATCTTGAACCACCTTCGCCTCGAAATGTCCCTCATCCGAGAAGGGAAGTGTCCATGGATACTGTGGCCAGAGATTTTGTGGACAAAAAGTCCTTTCCATTACTGAGGGAGTAGTCATCCATCATTTGATATGACTCCTGCAATCCTGTGTGAGATGAACTTTGGTGTGAAGGGAGTGTAAACTTTGAGACCATTGAACTGAAAGAGTCCACTGCAACACTTTTATTTAGTATTTCACAAGGGGGACTAGAGTAATCATAGAGGCCAACAAACCTAACAAATGAAGAATTAACCCTGCTTAAGAAACAGGCTGCTGAATAACCTGACAGGCCACTATTCATAGGGATAGTACTCTGGTGTCTGGATGTTTGGAAATTTGGGAACCATGCTGATGTGACATCTTTTAAACTCCTTTTGTTGTGTGAGACATAGCTAGCTTTTTGATTGGTTGACCAGTAACTGTACAAGGCAGTGTAACTGGGTCTGGTGTTTTACCAGTAGATCCCTGGAAGTAACAGTAAGGAGCCAATCATCTAGGCGCAGGAAGACCTGGATCCTTTGTAGCCTGAGATGTGCTGCTACCAATGCAATAACTTTTTTCAACACCCAGGACTGCTGTGGTGAGACTGAAGGCCAGTGCTCCGAACTGAAAATAATTGGTTTCCAGCAGGAAATGGAGAAAGCTCCTGGATCACTTCTGTATCTTTTTTGTGTTATTAGGCATGTTGGAACTCATTAGAACACACTCAATCATCCTTCCTCAATAGAGGCAATAAGGACTGTACTATGACCTTACGGAACTTTGACTGTTTCATGAACTGATTGAGATGAATGAGGTGGAGTTGATGCAGGGGATTGCTGGTCTGACTGCACCATCATCTACACTGGAAAACAGACATATGGCTACATTAGAAGTAGACCGCATGGTAGACATTTAGAAGCCCACTGTTTTTTGAATATCCACTGGTAAGTTACCTAGGAGAGATTTGGTAAGCTTCTTAGTCAAGTCCCCCTGAATACATCATGTGTACAAGGTATTTGTGTGAATGTCACTGAAGCATAAGTCTGTTTCTGCAGTCTGTCCAGTGCCCTTGACTCCTTGTTAGGAGATGAACAGCACAACTCTCCTCGGACAGTTAATTTCTTGTAGCTGCCACTTCTACCACTGCATCTGCTGGTAGCCCTTTTCTCCAGTGTTTCCTGTCCTTTCGAACTACTAAATTATTACCTGTCTTCTTAGGGATAAGTTCCACAACATCAGGATGCTTCCATGCCCACTGAGCCACAAGGTCTATGATAGCATCCGGAGGTGGTACCACGTAGTGCCAAATGCCTTCAGGAACACAGATTCATTTAGGGAGGGAGTTTCAGAAGATCAACTGCCTCACTTTTTCATCAGTTCTAGAATGTCACCAAATGTGGCATCTTCTAGATGGGATCTAGGGGAACCTTCACCTTCATTTAAATCTATGTCTTCATTGACAGACTCTGGGGAAGAATCTATGTGATAACATTTGCTTGTCTGCTTTGTAGAACCTTGTCTCTGGGGAACCTCAGGAAACAGGTCTAACTCATACTGGGAACTTGAGTGGTGACTATCCTCTAAGAATAAAGGTACCGACCATCCTTGCCAAACAGAATGACAGGAATAAGTCACAGGATCCACAGACATTTGGGACAGATCAACACCCAAATGCAGCACCTGATTCCTTGGTCTAGTGAAACCCGTTCAAGAGCCTCAAAGACTGATGCCACTATTGGAGCCAAGGAAACATCCATCTTATCTAAGGATAAAGAAACTTTTCCCAGCTTAGTAAAGGTTGGCTTTGAGGATGATCTAGGACCTAAGTTGTTGAAAGCTGAAGTCCTGAGAGGCAGAGACAGTTCAGAAAACTTCAGAGTTAACGCCATCACTGTGATTCTGGTACTAATGCTTTGGCTCTGAGACTCATCTTGATCCAAAAAAAAATCAGAGTTGAGAGAGTAAGGGTTGCTGTCAAAGTTGAATTTCCTGTAAATGTTGGCTCTGACTGAGGTGCACCTGGAGGGTACAGACCAATGCGGACTAGATCCAAAGGGCAGACAAGTACTGGAGAGAGAGAACAGGAGGGTAGTTAGACCTGTATGCAGAATGCACCACGGGAACTGGGTCAGGACAGCTCAAAGCTGGATTTGTGTCCTCAAGATTTACTCATCATCTGATCTATGTCCATCTCAGTAAGACTTCTGCTGGACCGGACTAACATTGATGACAATGCCACCAACGGAGGTCTGCAGTATAATCTCCTGTCATATGAGTGAATGGAGCCTAGGACTCACCAGCATTGGGGAGAATACAGGCTGAGGTGAGGGAAATTGGATCTGAGTAGCTGGCAGATTCCATCTCCTTGGAGGTTTAGGTACCAGACCTAAAGGATCTGTCAGTTCTGAGGACCTTTTTCTAGACTTCTCAAGTCTTTTTTCGTCAGATCTCTCTCTTTCTCTCTTGTTCATCCATTCAACTTCACCCCTTCTTTTTCTTTTGTTTTCTCCATTCCACTGCTTGGTGAAGCTGAACTTGAGGCTGGCCTTTGAGTACTAAACATAGGCTGTGAGGACGAAGATCCTGTTGGGTGGGGGGGGGGGGCAAGCCTTTTAAAGTTAGTTTTTCCCTTTTACCTTGAATGGCCCTGGACCTAAAAAAAGCACAAATGTTGCACTCCACTTCTAGATAGGCAGAGTCCACAAGACGTGCACTTCTTAGACCCTTGGGGTTCTTTCTGACATCAACAATGTTCACTGTACAACATTAAACACAACTATAGAAAAAGCTTAAGGACTATCCAAA
This sequence comes from Protopterus annectens, assembly GCF_019279795.1. Lineage (NCBI taxonomy): Eukaryota > Metazoa > Chordata > Ceratodontiformes > Protopteridae > Protopterus > Protopterus annectens. The sequence goes on along the minus strand of NC_056748.1, from coordinate 290,768,200 downwards.
TACTTTAAGTATTCTCTGAATGGCTAAATAGCATCTATTCCTAAAAAAATATCTTGATAGAAAAAAAACAATTAGTCTAGATGACAACTATTGTAACTCTAACAACAATTACGATCTTAACACTAATGCTAAGAACAACTATCTGTCAAAAAGACACCAATAACTAACACAGCACAACTATAAAACTACAACACTAAAGCTAAAGGCCTAAAGAGGAGCCAAAAATAACTAGGGGCCAGATTCAGGAAGCCTCCGTGTAAGAGTTATAACTCTTACACGGAGGCTGCAGTTAAACGGTGTGATGTTAGCATGTCATGCATATGCATGAGGTGCATGAGGCATGCTGAATCACACCGTAACTCTTACACGGTCCGTGTAAGACAGTAGGGGGCGGGTCTGTAGGCTAAGCCCTGCAAGCGGACACACCCCCGGAAGTCTAGAATGGCTGAAAGTAAACAGCCACGAGAGAGGCCATGGAAATGTGAATAAACACACTACACAACATATGCCCCCACAGACCAGCAATGTAAAAAGTGAACAGATGTTATAAAATGAAAATAAAAACTGTTTTATTTTTTTTAAACCCCGTAAATGTTTGCTACTGTGTGCGCTCGTGTGCGCGGGTGTGCTACTAGCGCAACTGCAGTTAGCAATCAGTGGAAAAGGATATAAGAACTAAATATGCAAAGTAAGCCAAGAAGTAATAGCATAGTGGTAGAGTTGTCGGCTTAAGAGCAGGCAAGCAAGGTTCGAGCCCACACAACATCCTTTTTTTTTTTTTTTTGTAAATAAGCACTAAAAAGGCCCCTGACAGTATTGTACAAATGTAAAAGTATTTCCTTTTGTAAAATGGAATGAAATGGAGCATATATTTTCAAGTAATACAATAATAAAAATATTTAGAAATGTACTGATAGCTAAGCTGCTGTGAGACAGAGTGCCCGTAGCTGAGTAGTGTTTCAAAGGCTGCAAATTGCTTGCCCATAGCTAAGTACCAGTTTAACAGGCTCATACTGTGTGCAACTAGCCGTGCTTAGCTCAACATGCGTATTACTAGCCAATTAAGGTTTATCCCAGCGCACACCGTTTGCACGGAGGTGCGCGTCGCGCCCACAAGCTAACCGCCGGTGCGCATGCGTTAGCTCCGCGCAAACAAGCGCAGACCTGGTTTTAAGTGCTTAAAAGTGCTTTTGGCATGTTTGATTGACAGGTCCTGAACTCATTTCTAGACAGTCATGAAAATTAAAATTCAGTGGTCAGATTCAAACCCAGGATACCATGCACTAGAGTCAAGGTACTAAACCACTAAGCCATGACAGCAGTACTTAGAAATGCAGAAATAGCATATATATAGGATATAATCCAAAATGGAGCATGATAAAGCAGTTTCTGTGAAGTAGATACAATTCCAAAATGGCCAATCATAGAAATGTGCAGGAAAATCGGCATATATAAGCCCCATAGGCAGGAATACACAGCATAAACGATTGTAGAATAGACCTGCAGGCAGAATGAGTGGAGTAGGGGAGGGACGTTGCTTTCGAGCACAGCGGTGGGGCGTTGAGGAGTCCAGATACATGGTCTGGCTCGAGGCCCAACTCATGCAGGGCTAGGTCTCATGGGGAGCGTACAGGGCAGAGGCATGGGACCAGTTGGCTCATGATCTCACTAGTGCTACTGGGATTCCACGTACTGGTGAGCAGGTCTGTCACCACCATGCGGACCTGAAGCGACGTAAAGAAGACCAGTTGACCCAATGGATCCAGGAGGCCCGGGATATGCCCAACGCCCCACTACTGAGTAAGTTACATTTTACTTATGTATGTAAGGAATTCAACTAGCTGATACCATGGAGATGTGTATTCAAATATTACTTGTTTTGCATTACAGCTGCAGGTGTCCGCTCTGCGAATCGAAGGGTGCATGACCGCAGGCTGGTGCGGCTGCGCCACCATGCAGGTTAGTAACCCCACCTAGTACTTGTAAATAAATATTATAGTGTAGCACGTAGCAGAACACTGCAGTGTATTGATTAAAAGTAATAGAATGTGCAAGCAACAAGTGAAAGTCTGCAGGTATGGCTGCAACAAGTTCAACAGTATGCAAGTGAAACTGGAAATATAATTGATAGAAATAAATAGTTCTGTAATACAGATGTCCCACCATGAATTAAATGTAGTATAACCTGCAGTAGTCTCAAGAGTACAGCCTCAGAAGCTGAGTTAATCACATGTGAGATATATCCCCTGTTGAAATGCTGAATCATGACAGAAGTGAGGCTGCTGGAAAGTGTTTGAATCACCACAGGTCTAATATGTGAACAAAGCCTAGAAGTACCAACCTGAGCTGTGAAATAGCAGGATGTGTGAGAGTGACAGAAAGGGTCATGTATCAATAAATAAAGTAGTAATAACTCCTGAATATATAAGCCTCAGTGTGGTTCTAAAGAACTAAATGCGTGTGGGAATTAAAAATTAACATCCCAAAATGATGTCAGTGTGTCTGAATCTTGAATGTTTAAGCCAAAATCTGTATATGGTGATCACAGTCAACAATTTTCAGATAGAATGAATGATTTTCTGGCATACTAAACATCCATAGTTGTCCCATGCCCTGTCATCAAAATGTAGCAGGATGATGTATCTTCTCAAATTCAAAATAACTAGGATAGTGATGTATCTGTAACAGGTCTAGTATGACAGTCAATTAAAAATCATTTGAAAACTATCACCCACAAGTTGATTGTGTTTCTATTACAAATGTATATCAATGTATAATTTATGAATGTGTCAACATTTTCTTTCTCCACCCCACCCTATAATTGCAAATTAAAAAACTCACTAAATATTCGTATGTGAACATTTCATTAACCATGGACATTTGTCCTGTTGTTTCAAAAATATATGCATGTCCGTTGTTGCATGTGCCCTGTTCATACCTGTAAACCTGATGGCCTGTTGCCATTAATCAACCCTGCATGTTGTTTGATTGTGTATTTCTATTCAAATAATGCATGTGATATTGATATGCCCGTTGTTCAATGGTGTTAATATCTGGGTGTTTGTTTAATGGGAATACCAATGCATGCTGTTACAACTAATTTGAATGGAATAATATGCTACTAACCCAAACTAACATATCATACTCATAAACCTAGAACGCTTGGGAAGGCAGGTCCCAGTGGACCCACCTCTCCCACCTCAGCTGGCGATTGCACCTGGTACTAGTGCCCAGGCTGGACCCTCCTCCGGTGGCCCTGTGCCACCTTCGGGTGGAAGTGCTGCAGGGGATGGGGCCCGTCCCCCCTCTGCAAGCGTGGCCGGAGGAGCCCGTCCACTCACCCTCCAAGGTGTCCGGTCTGTGGTGAGAAGGGAGATCCAAGACTCTGTTATTGGGCCCCTACGCCAGCTTGAGGCCTGGGTGGCACAGCTTACGGGCATGCCTGTTGTCCTGCCTTCACAGCCCCCAGCACAGCCCCATCCTGGGCTGTGAAGGAACAGTGGCAATTGCCTATGGGTGGGGATATCAGTTCCACTGTTGCCATCTGTGGGCTCATGTGCCCTGGATATCCCAACCTCCGTCCCTGTCAATTGTGTAACCCCCCCCCACATGTGTCATACACTGCCCCTGTATGCGTCTTGTCTGTCTTGTCTGTTAACCTACCCAACCTACCTCCCCAGCTATACCGACTACCTTCACCTGACATACCACTCTCACCTGAAAAAAAAAAAAGGGCACTCTGTACCCACAAAAAAATTACGCCCCATACATAGCTGTCCATGTTGCACACATGTCCGCTGGACATTGAAAAGAATTGAAGAGAGACTACCAGCAATCCATTCAGGTCACCTTCTGAAGGGTGAACTCCATCCCACTCTTGAAAGGCACATCTAGTGATTATGGGTAAAACAGGACAAGAAGCTGGCACAGACTGATATAACAATTACCACTCCACCACCTCTATAAGAAATTGTTCTGCAGACGGACAGGAAAAGGCGAATACTTTACTACACACATGGTATACATAAAGTGCAGATACATTATAGAGTGGTGCATATGGCATATACACTCACTGTTGGCAGAGGTGCTACTACTTCCTGCACCATCCTGTAATGTTGAGTTGGTCTTCCTCAGATGTACACCTCAGAAAATAAAATGAAAAAAAAAATCTTGGTTACATTTCTATCTTTCTCTTTCTAACCTCTGCCTTCCACTGCTGAAGCAGTCACGGTGATGTTGCCACAGTTCCTTGTCACAATGTTAGTTGTATTGGTGATGTTAATGACATCACTCACTTTCCTTGCAAGCTCATGCCAGGCATTAACATTCTGCAAGTGCCTATAATAATATCTTTGATGCACTTCTGGAAATCTCTGTACAAAAAGAACAAGAAAATATTGCTCTCCCTGGCACATCATGAAGAAGCACCACCTTCCACAGTGCCTGAAGTGCTATTGCCACTCACTCAGGTTTCCAAAAGGAGAAGGGCAGTAGGCTTGTGTGCATGAATTTACATTCAGACATCATTTGATCTCATTGTAACACTGCAGCAGGGCACTTCAAAAGTCTTATATCGCTTTGCTATGATGCTACAAGTGTAGACAGGTTATGTGCATGAACATATTGTTCACATGCATCTCTAGATCCCTGGTAAATACGGTTAGTGTCACCTATGTTGGGAAACTGCATTGGTTGGTAGCTGGAATTCACAAACAGTATTAATGCAATATAAAGTATGGGCACTACTGTGTGTAAAAATTCTTACAGGTAAAAAAGATGTGGAACACAACATTTCACATAGTAATTCTTAGGAATTGGATACAAAACCACTGAAGGAACAATATAGTCCTGGTAATACACCCCAGCAACATAACTAGCAGCTGTGGTGGATGGCACTAACACTAATGGCTATGTCTTGTACTGCTGTGATGGTTGTGGTTCACAAAGTGGCACTGAAAGCTATGGAAGGGCATGACACAAGGGATGTGATGACTTCTGTAGACAACAGTATCCATGACAACACTGTGTAAGTGTGGGTTAACAAGATGCACACAGCAGTATATCTGGCTGACATGCAGAAGCAGGAATGGCTGCAGAGAGGACATAGCTTTTGCAGTAAATTGCACTTTGCAGAGTTGTGCTGAGCAGTACAGACATCTGTCAATCAGCTGCAGAATGAAAGGAAAAGAACTTGACTGACTACCCACTGATTGAAATGTGTAAGTCACACACAACATGCATATTCTATGCATCTACCACTGATGAGGCAGAGAGAAGTAGAACATGAATACTGTGTGTAATATGTCTATGCAGCTGGTGTGGAGAAGGGTAACTGCTATGATCCTCTGTGCAAAGGACAAGGGACAGTACTTTGCTCAGGACATGTTGTCCACAGTAGGTGGACCACTAACAATGAAATGACTGGCAGACATTGAGGAGCTCCTGCTGTCATTGCAGTAGGAGGGGGATCAGACTCTCATACCTGGATGGCTCAGATGTAGAAGCTGGGCATTCCCAACCACACAAATATTAGTAGGGGAAGCATCAGGTTAACACTATTAAGGACAAGTCCATGTGGAACAGTGCTCTATATGTATGATTGAACTACTTCACCAAGCACCATAAGTATATGTGTCCATTCATGTAGCTCTGGGCTGTAGCTGCAGCAACGTACAAATTAAGGCATGTATGTCTTCAATTGCTATACATGTGTACAGTTCTCTACCACTATGCATACAATAAGGATGGATACAAATATATGTGTGAATGCTGTCAAAGATATCATGTGTTCATGTCTTCATAGGTTCTAGTGTAAATTGAATTGCATAATGGGAGAGCACAATCCTGATATTTGTAGGTAACATGTGGCTGAAAATGATGGTTATATGCATGTGACACAATCCAGTGATACACTGCCACTATCTGCAACACTACCATGGGGTGACTCTCCCACATCCCCAACATCACAGGCCCCTGTGAAGGTACAGACTGTCCCCATAACCTCAGCATTGTATGATAAACCACTAGTAACCATACCTCTCAACCTCTTAGTACTAGAAATCTGGACAAAGCATGACAAAATGAGGGGGGAGCAGAAGCCCAAAATAGGGACAGATTATAAATATTGCTTTTATAAACTTAGAAAGTTGCTAAAATAGCAGGGTTTGTATTAACATGCATTTTCTGAAGTATTTGAAGTCTGAAACTCAAGTGTATGCCATCATTTACTGACTTCAGTCCTCATATCATCCCAGTGATTTACCAGAAAATCAAAAATTTTATGAGGAATAGAAACTAAGTGTAGCTTATATGACAATAAGCAAAACATGTACAGTGACATGGGGTATAGAGACAGAGAACAGATACTGCTGTGTAGGCTTCTGGTAGAAGATGTTACATTCTTTGGTTCTTCCAGGAGCTGTATTGCAGCTACTTTCTGGCCTGTCTCTGCTGGCCAAGCAGTCCATTGGCTTGGGAGGGTTCAAAAGTGAAGTTTCTAGGCAAATACCATCCTTATTCAGACAACATGTACAACTACTGAGATGGCTTCACTGTCAGTCATGGTCACCTAGCCTGCCATCCCTGGCCATAAGTGTTTTCATGGTCTTAATTATCAATGTACCTTGTGCTCAACACTGGGCCACCTCACAAGGCTACTTGTGATCTTACCCTTCAATACCTGCTTGAGTTTACTGTTCAAGTTATAGTTATCAAACTCTACAATGTCCCAATATTGGACAACTTGTCACTGTACACACATTTAGTCTAAGAGTTCTACATCTTGCCTGCTATGGGCCACATCAGTTCCTGAGACTTCAAGCCACCACAGTGAATATTGCCAATGATTGTGACATAGCAGCTCAATCTCACCAATGACAGATGCAATACTGGACAGGCTGCAACCTGAGAGCAGAACAAGTTGCTATCAAATTCACCTCCCATGACCTACCCATAGATGGTGTTGTTATCACCTGTCATTATGTCTCACCAACTACCTGTGCAAGGGATAATGACTATGACCTGCAAGAATAAGAATAAATCTGATGCAAAGGGTGGCCAGTTCATGCACTGCCTTGAACAGCTAGGGTCTAATAATGCATTTATCATTTAATTTTGTGTTGTTTGTGTCATGGTCCTTAGTTGTGTTGTATCTTTGTCAGTACTAAAATATATTTCACAGCCCTCTGCTTCGCACATAGTACCAGTGTTGTTTTCAGTCTCCACAACCTGCTGGTTCTTCTGCTATGGTGGGATCTGCTAGGATGTTTCTCTGTTGCAGTAGTTGTTTTCAGAGTGTCATATTATGCAACATGGAATGCTCCATCAAGATTCTGCTGCAGGACACCGGTGCATGTTGTAGCAATGCATTTGATGTATCAGGACAGTTAAAGCATCTCTTCAGCAGTGTAGACATGTGCTCCATAATGTTACGTTTCACCACAGGAAGACATGTATGCCTTTTCTGCCATGGTCTAGAGGATGCAGATAGAGGCCATTGTCAATGGTTGCAGAGCATGTCCAGCATGCCTGTCACACAAAAGTCACACAATCATACACAACCTAATCCCTGCTTCTATGGTAAAGGTGCATATATTACCCTGTGTAACTCATGTATGTATGCACCTACAAAGTAGCTGACCCTGTCAGATGTCCCCCACACAAGCTACTTACATAGGTCAGACATGTGCCATATGTGTGAATCATGGGAACTGCATGGTTGATACATAGATGCATTCCATATAATGTCACTGCCATTACACACCACCTGACAGCTGAGGGAGCTGAATCCTATCCTGTTGATAAATCTCAGCTCCCCTTGCACCAGTCCTTCTGGTCAGATGGGGCCTTAATTGCAATATGTGTTTAATCTGTAGTTCCCATAACTGGGGGAAGAACAACTATACTGTAAAATGCCTGTATAATGGTAGCAATTTCCTCTGCAGTTTGGGACAAAGAGATATATTGCTCCACATGTCAAAGTATAATGCTAAAATATCGATGTATGATACCCAAGGCTGATACCTGCAATATGCCCCACATGTCCTCTGTAAGTCACTAGAAGGTCTCTCTCTATCTCAAGCTAAAATGGTTAATAATACATATACCTTTGATTTTAGTGGGATGGGTTACCCACACGTCTGCCTTGATTTTACTTATGGACACATAAATTAGATTAGTCATGCTTGTTCTCTCTGTCCACATGGTAGTGGTATAGTATCTTCTGGTCTATGAGGTGACACTAAATAAGGTGATACTAGCACAATACTCAGGTCTCTGGCTCTGATAACAGCAATTAATACATGCTGTTCTTCTAACATATCCATGTCACTGAACATTAGAAATTTCCAATGTGCAGAAGAGGTGTGTGCTGCAGTGCAGTTGTTTTACATTACTCCATATTTCATGTCATCATTTTCATGGGATTCCTCAAGTTCATATTATTATTATGTGGCCATTTGCATGCACTGCATGGTGTACTATTTCGTCCCTTATGCAGTGGTGCTGTTTGTGACTCTGAACTGCTCACATCCTGCATGCTGCTACTACCTGTGCTAAACATCTCTGAATCACAGCCTCTAGTTTTATGAGAGCATAAGTGGTGGCAGGACTTTACAGTGCATGCTCTTTAGCTCAGCTCAGCTCAGCTGTGCCTGAGTAACTTTAAAGCTACACTAAAGACTTTTTCAAGTTCTATGCCAAAGACAAATCTTACAATAGGCAGACATAAATTAACTGCTAATGCTGTCTCTCAGCCGACTGTAAATAAAGTAATAAATTGGAATCTGACTAACAGCAGTATGTGTTTAAAATTTTGGTACCAGTCTAAACCACATATTAAAAACTGAATATACTTCTAATGATGGTAATTTACAAGATGATAAGTCTAAATGTCGATTAATTTCTCTCTTTCTGAATTTCTCTGAAATTTAGTGATTAACTTAGTACATGAATGCTAGTGAACATTTTTCTCCTTCATAAATGTTGCAATGCTGCAAAGTAGAAAGCAATGAAACAGAAAGACAAACAAACGCGATGGAGTTCACAGTGCATCTACAAACAAATGCGATGGAGTTCACAGTGCTTCTACTTAAAAAAGAAAAATAGAACTGACAGTCTTTTAACCTTTAAAACCATGACTAGTTCACAATTAAATAAGACACTTCCTGCTGCACTTCCCCATTCCAGCTTCATTGCGATTTTCCCACATATAACAATGTATTTTCATAAATATAAATATATATACACATTTCATCTGAATTAACTGTGTTTCCGTTTTTCCCTGCTTAGCACCACACAATGATAAATCAAATCTATTTTAAGGAATTAGTCATTTCTATCACATGAATAAGTTCTATCAGTCCATGAACTTTCCATTCCACCAGCTCAGATTCTGTTTTATTAAATATGTTCCTGTATCACCCCTCATCATATTAGCTTCTAGTTACTCTTTTATTCTTAATGCTAATTCCGTCTTTCTTTGCATAACCACCCTTACCACCACTGGTTTTACCCATAAAATGTTATGAAGCTTTCTGAATTCCTGCAGAAAGAAGTAAAATATTAAATAAACAGAATACTGGGAATGGTATAAGATAAAGCTCCTCCTAAAATCAGCAGTGGCAGGGCAACACAGCTGACTGGAAAGGTTTGAAGAGGACACTGCAAAAAAAATTAAATGTTAATAAAGGGTACCCTACCTTTTGTTGCCAGAAAGCTGATCGATGCACAGATCCTCATACCTAAAAGACAACGAGTGTCCTGTCATGCTATCTAAACTCAGAGAATAGCAAGAAACTGATTGTTGTATTTTCTTCACTTCTTTGTCTTTTTTAAAGTCTGTGTGCTCTTGGGATATATATATATATATATATATATATATATATATATATATAGATATATATCTATATGGGACTACTTAATTTACTCGACATCCCACATAACCAACACGCAAAACACCGAGCTGACAATACCGACATTGCACAACACTGACATCGCACATACCTGACACACACAATACCGACACGTCAAAACCCAGACACACCTCTGTAAAACATACACACAACACACACAAACAAAATTCAAAAGAAAAAACAGAACACTAAACATAAAACTACCTAGTTCCCCTCATTCACACCCTGTCTGCCATTTACATTAAACTGAACCCTCACCAGTAAAACAAAGCATACACTACAAATAAAAAATCTAAAACACTTACCTTCACATTTCACGTTCTTCCCTGCACCCCCCATACCCCACGTAACTTAAATATACCAACTCCGAGATCACACTACAACGTCCACAAGAGCGGATTTCTTGTTTCGCTCAAGTTGGACTGCCGACCATTCCGAACTCGGCATTCTGACGTGTCGGTCATCTGACACATCAAGCTTTTCAGCTCGATGTTTTGTGTGTCGGTCTACTGAGATTTCAGTAATCTCAAGTAGACCCATATATGTGTGTGTGTGTGTGTATATATATATATATATATATATATATATATATATACACACACACACACACACACACACACACACACATATATATATATATATATATATATATATATATATATATATATATATATTTTTTTTTTTTTTTCCTATTGGTGGGACTTGCTCTCATGTCAGGAGATGATTCCGTGGAGGCTCCTTGCAAAAATTAATTTCCATTGTGTTTTGCAACTTTGGGAGTTTCACTTTTTTGACAAGTAACCTTACAAGGTTTTTGAAATTTGGGGTTCAAATAATCATGTCATCTAGTTTATTCTGGAAAGCATACTCTGAAGAACTGGCTGGCTGACTAATAAAATAGTATTATAAGAGATAATACATATAACAGAAATTAAAGAAATGATTTTAGAAGGGATCCAAAGAACTAAATTAAAATAAACACTTTGTTCTGTTTATATCCACCAGAAAATAAGAACATCACTGTAAACAGCCTGCATAGGGTGGGCAGGAAATTGTAAAGACTGATAGACTGTATGCCTATATATATACTGGGCAAGATATATTGTTTTAAATAGAAACATTGGATCCTGAATGTCACAAGAAGAAAAATAAAATTAAAGGATTGAGCCAATATAAAGGTTCTAGCTGATTTCTCCTCAAACTGATCAAAACTGTAAGAGACAAACAATAAGTTAAGTAGAATGGGATTCATAAACCTGCTAAAAGAACTAGACATGCCAGTATTTAGAAGCCAAAATTAAACTTTCATGTGTAAAGATTCTAAGGAATCCTGGAGATGTGTCCAGAAAAAAGCAGAAATTAAAAAAAGCAGGTAATATGAAAAGCCTCAGTCTCAAACTTCCACTGATCCCTGACCCATAGAGCAATAAAAGAAACCACTCAGTCTCAGAATTCATTCTATCAGATAAGCAGGACAGATAAAGGGACAGCTATATTGAATGTAGAGAGCCATCTAGCTTAAGAGGACAGAACTGAGAATGGTAGAGGGAGGGAAAGAAAAAATAAAGATGACATAACACTTGCTGCATGGAGCATAGTGGGGTAGGGGTGAGGGATTTATGGAATGTGCATAAGGGAAGAAGCAGACCTCATTTTATTACAAGAAAAGTCAGTGGTTCAACAGGTGGCACATACACATACACCTTTGGGACAAGAACATCAGAAGGCTGTGGGTTCTCTTCACACTCCCAATTACTGGATTAATTATTCCATTGCTGACAGTGCAATAAACTTCTGAGTGCACTATCCTTCAGATGGGATGTTAAACCTGAGGCCAATCTGCGTGAGCTGGTGGTAGTTCAGGTGGATGTAAAAGATCCCGAGGTGCTAATGAGTAAGGCCATTTCTCTTGTGCCCTGGACATGTTTCCCTAGTCAGCAGAAATGTCACCAGCCTGGTGGTACTAACTCAATTCACAAAAGTGAAACAAAATAAATAAAGAAACTAAATTAAGGATAAAAGAATCAGGGGAGCTTAAAATTAGTGCAAAAAAAATGTCAGATCACATTCCAGTAAAAACAATAATCAAGGTGGAGGAAATCTGAAAGAAAAAGAACATTACATACTAGTTGAGGCCAAGTGGAGACTGCAGGGGTAGAAAAGAAATTAATATGCAAGAAGAGCTGGCATGCATGCTGTTATACAATGTAGAATGAAACACAAACTAAATGGAACGGATTATATAAAGTGGACAATTAGCAAATAAGTAATGCTAGATGCAGAAATCATTAGAAGAGAAGATGGTCTTAAACAGACAAATTTAGAGCTAGAAAGTGACTGGCAGAACTGTGATTCTTAAACAATCTGGAAATATATAGCTGATTGATAAGGATATTTCTTGGCATTTTAACCTTTCAGAGTTCTGCATTGTCTTAATTTTGCCTGACTGAATTATTTTTGTTGCCTGACTGAATTATTTTATATATTTTCTGGCATTGTTTTCTGTTTCTCATCTGCTCTGAAACTGTTTTTTCCTCATCCCTCCCACCCTATTCTTGTGGTGTTGTTATAGTTGGTGGCATTGCAGTTGCCCGCCCCCTACTGTAAATTTGATCTGGGACACCCCTCCCAGTCTGGCGTTCACTCTACTTAATACATAGAGAACATGTGAGAAGGCCAACCAACTTAAGTTTTTAACCTTGAAACTTTCTTCTTCTTCTCCTTCCTCTCTCCTTGCACTTTACTAAAAAAAATGCATTTTATTTTGCTTTTGCCTCTTCTTAAAAGTACTCAATAGTATTTATTCTACTGCATTTATTGCTGCTTGGTAGTAGCCTGATTTAATTGTAACTGTTATTCTAAGACTTTTGGTTTAAGCACTTGTGCTTCAGACCAGTTGTTTTACATTAAGAAGGTTTATGGTCTGCATTGTTGTGGCAGGACAGGTAGCTTACACCCTTCTAAGTTGGGAATTGCTGATTGAAGGCTCATTGTCTGTTATTCTAAAAGTGTATTAGTTCCAGTTTAAGTACTTGGCCTTCAGGCCAGTTATTTTTCATTAAGAAGGTTTGTGGTCTGCACTCTTGTGGGAGGAGAGGCTAGATTCTCCCCTTCTGAGCTGGGAATTTCTGGTTAAAGGCTTATTGTGTCTGCTTATTTGAACTGCTTCTTTCTGAAATTGGTGCACCTTGTTTGCTGTAGCATAGACTAGATTCAGACATGCTGAATCTAGCTTTGTTTGTATAACCTGATAACTAATCCAGGCCATCTGTTTTGGAGAAGGTTCCCCTGCACCCTAGAGGCAGGAGTGTGCAGTTAGAACTTGTCTGATTGAAGACTGCTGGAACAGGGCTCAGTTTTGAGCTTTTTTACTGGTTAATTGGGTAATTTGTTTAAATCAGTTTGCTCATTTTCTGTTGTTATATAAAACATTGCATTGATTCACTTGCTTTTACTGTATTTGTGTTTCTTCCTACTTTATTGCTTTATTTTGCTTTTGCTGCCTGTTCTTAAAAGTACTTAATTGCATTTATTCTGCTGCATTTATTACTGCTTGTTAGTAGCCTGATTAAATTGTAACTGTTATTCTAATCCTTTGGTTGAAGCAGTTGGGCTTCAGACCAGTTGTTTTACATTAAGAAGGTTTGTGGTCTGTACTGTTCTGGCAGGACAGGTAGCTTACATCATTCTAAGTTGGGAGTTGCTGATTGAAGGCTTAGTGTCTGTTATTCTAAAAGTGCATTAGTTCTGGTTTAAGCACTTGGGATTTGGGCCAGTTATTTCACATTAAGAAGGTGTGGTCTGCACTCTTGTGGGAGGAGAGGGTAGATTCTGCCCTTCTGAGCTGGGAGTTTCTGGTTAAAGGCTTATTGTGCCTACTTATTTGAACAGTTTATTTCTGAAACTGGTATGCCTTGTTTGCTGTAGCACAGACTAAATTCAGACCTGCTGAATCTAGCTTTGTCTGTATAACTTGAGCACTAATCCAGACCATCTTTTTTTTGAAGAAGGTTCCCCTGCACCCTAGTGGCCAGAGAGTGCAGTTAGAACGTGTCTGATCGAAAACTTCTGGAACAGGGCTCAGTTTTTAGCTTTTTATTAGTTAATTTGTTTAAATCAATTTGCTCATTTGCTACTGTTCTACTCTTATATTAAAAAAAAAAAAAAAAAACAAACACTTTATGCATCACCGCTTAGGTAGGGTTAAACTATTCCTGGCGCCATAAAGTCTGCTCTTCAAATTTTCCCTTAGAACTAGTCAATTTTTTTAGATTTAGTGCTCAGATCTGTTTCTTTGAGCTCAGCACTTGTTCAGAACTCGTTGTAAGCACTAAATAAGCTGCAAATTACTACAGCACTCAACTTTCCACAATTGTCTAGACTAGAGGAAAACAATTTTTAATACTTAATAAATAAGCACCTATCCAGGCATGAAAAGGGTCAGCTCCCAGTCTTTTCTCCTGTCTACCTGATGAATCTGAGCATCTTGGGGCAATGCAGCAATTGCCTCATGTACACAGACAACCCTCTCCTCCTACCACCCAACACTACAACCTGTGAGAGATGCACTTATATAGCTAAACTGGAAGTAAAGCTCTCTTCACCAAAGACTAGACTAGACAGTAAGAGGAAAAGGTAAACACTTGCACCACACCACACTCATCACATAGTCCCTCAAAACCTACACTACTAAAACACACACACAGAAATACAAAACACACACCTACATTCAAGGAGGCTCTCAATAAAAATCTGCTCAAGCAACAGAGACCGCCAAAGCAGAATTGTAAGCAACCTCCAGCCCTCAACACAACCCAAATGATACATAGCCCACAAACTCAGTGTGCTACTCAACCACAGCCCATAAGGCATAACAACATACCCAACAATCTAGTTATAGGTGCTCTATAGTCAGGCACACTGATGTTCCACTCACCAGGCTAAAAAAGGAGAAAGTTACTGTCAGCTGCCTGTCAGGTGCCAGGATCCACCTCATAATGTACGCACTCAGGTCACTCCACAACAAGCACAGATATGACACTGTCATTGTCCATGTTGGTGTGAATGACCTGAGACGTACCTCCCTGGACTACATGAAAAGAGATATGGAGGAGCTCTCCGATCTTGTAGCCCAGGCAGGTATGATCCTAGCCCTGAGTAGCATCCTGCCATCACCCAGAATTATGCCACAGTACACGGACAAAATGATTGACTTCAACAATTGGCTAAGCTTCTGGTGTCATTCTAAGGGGATCCAGTATCTGTCTGCCTGGGATGACAAGATCGACAGACCATGATGCTTTGCCAGAGATGGCCTGCACCTGTCGCCCTTGGTATTCCAGATAATGGCTAAGGGTCCTGCCACCCCTATAGTGCCTTTTTAGGCAAAGTTCAAATGACAAATTCACCACTGTAACAGGTACAAGCAAGTAAAATCTGAGGCTAATGCTACTCAATGCTAGAAGTATAAACTTCAAAATGCATTCACTCAAGGCACTCCTTAAAATGGAGAACATTGACATCTGTGCAGTGACAGAGACCTGGTTCAAGGCTCCAAAGAGCACCCCTGCATTACCAGGCTATAATTCATACCACACCTTTCGGCCACCTAACCTGGACTGAAACACTAAAGCCGGAGGCATGTCCATATTCACTAAGGATATCCACACCTCCAGGCTAGTTGCTCAGCATAATGCATTTGAGATTATCCAAGTGCAACTAACTCTGGGCAAGACCGCAATCCAAATTGTAACTTGCTATAGATCCCCCACCATGCCACAGGATTCCCACTCCTCATTTTCTGAAACATGGAAAAATATTAGGGTACAACCCAACACCCTAATAATGGGTGATTTCAACTACCCCACCATTAACTGGGAAAACTACTCATGTACCAACTCTTTTGATCAACATTTTCTGGAATTCATAAATTCCAATGCCTTGGATCAACTTATCCACACACCCCCACCAGGGGCAGCAATATCCTAGACCTGGTCATTACCAACATGGGTGACCAGTGTTCCACACCAGAGGTCAATTCCTCATTGGTCAAATAACAAGCTAATCACCCTAGACATCCACATCCCACCCCCCATTAGGGTAACCACCATAAAAAAATTTCTCCAAAGCCAACTTCACGCTTCTTAAGACAGAAGTGGCAAACTTCACGACACCTACGCAGATGGAAAAACAATAAAGCCAGCAACTGGATGGCTGTGAAAAAGTAGTTTATTCGTCAAACATCAGTCAGACTTCAATCTCACAGACCGGTTTCGGCATAGAGTTAGCTTAGCCTTCTTCAGTGTGATAAAACAAAAGCAAAAAAGAAGTCCTTTAATACAAAATATTAATTAGAAACAAAAACCAATAGACATGATTGGTGAACTCATGAATAAATAATAGACCATTCAAAGATGTTCATTAAGTCCTGGATAAAAAAGTGAACCCAACTTAATTATCCATTTTTTCTCTTTAATATCTAATTTCTTATGCCAACCCGATTTCACTGTGCGGTCACCTAGAATTTTATCTATAACTAAAAAATGAAACCTTGCTGTGGAATGTTTTAATGTATGCTTATAAAGTGCATTACTAGATTTTTTACATTTTATATCACTGAGATGCTCAGAGATGCGTAGCTTGAATGGCCTTGATGTTTGTCCTACATAAAAACAATGGCAACTGCAACATGCCATATAAATTATCCAATCGCTATTACAATTAGCAAAAAAATTAATATCATATACAGTACTACAGTTACTACTAGAAAATTCTTTTGTTTTTAAAACATGTTTGCAATTGTTACAATGGCCACAAGGCACACACCCAATAAGTTTGTCCCCAAGCAAAGTGGTTTGTGTAATCTGTAGCAGCATAGATTGGGAATGATGTTTGTAATGATTGAAATAAGTGCCTAGGTTTTTACCTTTCCTAAAAGAAAAAGAGCAATTTGGTGATATAACAGAAGATAATGCAGTATCAGCAGACAGAATATTCCAATTGTTTTTAATAATATTAGTAAATTGCCCAATATTCCTTCCATAAGTAGTAGTAAATCTTAACGGAGAGGAAAAAGAAGAAGAACAACCAGGTTTCTCTTTATATGTAAGCAAATCATCTCTGGTAAGTTGTGATGCATACCTTTTGGCAATTGTGACATGGCCCGGTTTATATCCCCTGTTATTAAACCTATGTACTAAATCCTGGCTGTATAGATGGAAAGTGTTATCATTAGAGCAGTTACAAAAAAAAAATCGCCACTGATTCTAAAGACAACCACAAAGCATTCTATAGCTATGTCAAGAATCTCAATGGTAACACTCAGATCTGCTCTGAGTTACAGCAGAATGGCACTAAATATACAGAACCAACTGATATTGCCAACATCCTGGCAGATAGTTCAGTGCTAACTTTACCCCCCTCTCACCCCCAAAGGACCCATCTCTATAGCAGAAGAATGCAAAGTTCTTGTAATCATGGCTGCACAGGTAAAAAACACACTCTCCAAAGCCAAGAACGCAGCATACATGGGACCTGACAGCATCCCAGGATGCGTTCTACACAAACTACAGAATGAACTGGCACGCCACCTAAGCACCATGTTCAATCATAGCCTCACCTCAGGCTTTGTGCCCACTGAATGGTGCACAGTGATGGTTATCCCACTCCACAAAGGGGGAGCCACCACGGACCCTGGAGACTACCACACCATTAGCCTAACGAGCCTGGTCTGCAAGGTCATGGAACTTATCAGCATGGAACTTATAAACAAAGACACTGGTAATCTCCAAACTCTGAACCCCACCCAGTTTGGGTTTGTAAAAAGCAGATCATGTCTCCTAAACCTGATAGACTTCTTTGAAGCAGTCACCAAAGCCATAGACGAGGGTAACGTGGTTCACACAGCCTATCTAGATATCGCCAAGGCTTTTGACACCATCCCCCACTCTGGAATTATAGATAAACTCACTAAGCTAGGTATAAATCCCTATGTCATAAGATGGATTGCCAACTGGCTCACTGACAGAACCCACACTGTGAAAGTAGCAGACTTCAGCCCAGTGAGAAGTGGAATACCACAGGGTTCAGTCCAGGGTCCTCTCCTGTTTGGTATCTACTTTTCTGAAGTACAGGCTAACACAGGAGGTCTTTGGCTAATGAAGTTCACAGATGACTGCAAACTTAGAGCCATAATTGAAACTCCTAACAATGTGGACATCCTACAAAAGGGCTTAACTGAGACAGATGCCTGGTGTCAAAGCCATGGCCTCTAGATCAATGCCAAAAAGTGCATCGTCATCCCCTTTGGTAAAAAACTCTGTAGCCATGAGCTACCACACAGGTGGTAGTCTACTTAACACCGAAAGTGTGATAAGAGACCTTGGGACACGGGTGGACAGTTGTCACTCCTTTGATAATCACATTACCACAGTAGTCAGGAAATCCTTCTACATGGCACACCTCATCACTAAAGGCTTCTCATCCATGAAAAAAAAGAGTCATTGTTCCCCTCTATTCATCACTCATTAGACCCATTATAGAGTACAACCCCACTTTTGGTATGTACCTCACAAGACATTTACAACAACTGGAAAGGCAGCAGAAATAACTCACAAAGAGGATTACCAGCCTCAAATAGATGCCCTGCACCAATTGTCTCAAAAAACTCCAGCTTTACTCCGTCGCATATTGCCTACTCAGAGGTGATCTCTGCCAAACTTACAAAGCTATGTAAAACCCAGAGCTGTTGGACATGCTCCACTTAAAGAAATCCCAATCCCTCTGAGCTACATGCTCTAGGGACCTAAACCTTGTCACCACAATAAACAGAACATGCTGGAGGGATAGATGCCTGTCCTAGAGACTTCCCATAATCTGGAACAAACTACCTATCTATATCAAACAAAGCTCCTCATTAGCACTCTTCAAGAAGAAACTTGATGATTGGGAAATAGGAAATTCACCCCAGGGGTCACCTTTGTGGCTCTGCTCGACAGGGACACAGAAAAATAATGTTCTTCGGTGGCAAAAGTCAGGGTACCTTTTTGGCTAAGCTTATATAGGGCCTAGGGCCAATAGCCTAGTATGTACCTATGAACCCATGAAAGATACAAAGCTAGGAAGGCTGTAGAATGAAGAAACAATATGTGAGTAGAACATGAAAAAGAAGAGAAACAGAAATGTGTGAAAAAATAAGAATATGCTTATGAAGAAAGAGGAAAGACAGTAAAAGTTCTAACAAGTAGGGACAAATGAAAAAAAAATCTAGAACATAAAGAAAGTCAGTTACTCTATTTATCAGTCCATCAGAGTCTTATGAAAGAGCTAAAAAAGAAATAAAATGAACCTTAACATAGTTTGTACCAAATCACAAAAAAATAAGGTTATCTACATCAGTAGGAAAGCTATACTGATAATAATCCTTAAAGAAAAAAAAGAAATAGTGGAACTGGGAAGGTTCAACCCATCTTAATTATTAAGATGGCCACACCTACTCCATTGGTATAAAGAGACCTAGTCCTGACTACACCTCAAGTAAGCTGTGTTTGACTTGTGGCTCAGGCACCTGCTGGAACCGGCAAGAACAAGGGAGGAGCGATATAGCTTTCCTGGCTTAACTTTTATCAAGTGAAGTGGGTAAGATGTATATTGAAGGCATATTGCCAAATGGTAGAGCCCTCTGTGTGAAGAACTGAGGCTGTATGGGAGTGATAGGTCTTGGAGGAGGGAAGTGCAGTCTTTAGAAATTACCTCACTTGTGGAAGTGAATGACAAGCAATTAATGATGTCCACTGCACATCCTACCTTGAAGCCCACTGCACATCCTACCTTGAAGCACATTACTAGGAATACACAGTGGGCCTAAAGATAAAACCTACAAAACCCTTGGAAACAGCTTAATGATGACCCCTCCAACTTGTCTCTCACCTGTAGTGAAGGGGGAACAAATGGGATAAATGGTCAATGGGGGTGTTGATGGTCAGCAGGCAGTGGGAAAGAAAAAAATATTAATGTAGACATAAGATTATGGCAGCAATACTGGCAAAAAGCTACAAAATTTCATGCTAAGTGTGATGCATGCAGAATAAGCAGGATTTATACAGGAAGGTCATCAGTTCATAAATGATGGGCACAACGACACTTCCCAGACAGTATGATCTGAAAAAGGCAAAGGAAGTGGAGAAATGCTGTAAAATATGTAAACATTTTATTTTTTTAGAATGGAATTATGTCTGGAAATCTTAGGTAGTACAGAGACTGCTGAGAAGCTCATAAGACAAATAAAGGTGCTAAATCAGGTCCCTAAAGCAATATTACATATTTAAGGGGAAAAAATAAGCAAGATACATCTTTCTGAACTTATCTCCTATCCATCTTATTTACAATCAATTAATAATAATTATAATAAATACATATATTGCAGAGCATAAGATGCAATTGAAAAAGATATCTAAGCAGTAACTATCACTTATACCCTAGACTATTACCAGGAAATTGTCCCAGTACTCTAAAGGTGCTCCAAAACTCTTCCTCCTCCATCTTGTTTTTTCCTGCACTAATGAACTCCCATAATCCCTTTAATCTAACCAAATATGTATGCAATTCACCAGTAATGCTTCTTAGTGTCCACTTCCCAATTATTTAAAAATTACTGTAGAAATTATCAAAACATGTATACTAGCAGACTCCTCTCCCAACTCTGAACTTTTGAGATACACTACCATCCATTCTTTAATCTTTTGCCATCCAAAACTATTTCTAAAAAGAAAAAAGTTACTATACCTCTTTTGGCCAATTCATCTACCACAATGCTACCTCATCTCATCTGTGAAGAAGTAAGATTGACCATTATATATATTTTTTCTCATAAGTTCATCGGCTGCAGAAAATAACACATATGTCGGTATCTGTTGATTTTAAGGATGAACTTCCTTTCAGCTCAGTATTCAGCCCCTTCTTATTGCATGAGTCGATCATGATACTTGTCCACTCAGCTCTCACGTTGCCCACATCTTTGAGTGATACAAAACCACTGATGGATCTGAGGTCTTATGGTTGATATGTCAAAGTTAACACATAGTAAACTATTCTCTTTGGTAGCAAAGGACAAAATTATGTAATCATATCCTGCAATGAGATGAAGAGCAGAAAGAAATACGTCCCCTTGCCACATGGAAAAATAAAAGTATAACATGAATAGATGAAACATAAAAAAATGATGTACCCCATATATGATGAATCTCTGAAATACCATGGTCCCTACCCTCCAAAGTATTCTTACTGTAAAACAAGCTTTACCTAATGTATCTACAACTAAAACAACCTCCTAGGCCGAGCTATTTGATCGGCAAAAGAATCCCATCTCCCACACCATCATATTAAGAAATTGTGCTCACGTAAAGAAAACTACAAGGAAAAAGCTAAAATCAAATACCAGAACAAAATAAATCTATTTTAATTTGTAGTAGCAACTTTCACTATCTACATAAATATAGTCACAAAAAAGAATATCAGTCATTAAGAAAATTATGCAGCCTATAAAATATTCAGTATGAACAACACAGATATCTAATCTGATCCCATATTAGGGAATACTGCTTCCTCAGATAGGTGGAGAACTAATAAGAGTACTATGGCAACTATGATGACATCATGAGTTCTGCTATGTTTACAAGTAGGAGGGATCAGAAACTAAACAAAATGTGAAGCATATGACTACTAGTAGTTCTAGTCCTCAAATATTTAGATAAGGAATTCTTCACAAATTACGTCTTTCATGTTAATACACATTCTTTCACTTAACTAAATGCAAGCAACATAACAAGAACATGAGCTAAGTTTCAGACGTCCCCAATAGTTAAGGGGAGTTACACCAAGTTACATGAAGTTAAATCTGTGGCTGCAGTCTGATAAACTGTAGCTTGTAGAACCCAATAAAAATAAAACAACTGAAATGGAGCTACAAAATCAAAAGTGAGCGTAAAGTAATTTAAAGTTATGTCTAAAATTCGCACAGTTGTTAACACCATAGATCAACTCATCTTCTAAATGTCACCCATTGGTAAATTCTGCCACACTTTTAAGCAAGGGTATCATAATCCTGCTCCTTTTCAACTGTTCTGGGGTCAGGCACAATAAAGTCTACAATCTTCTCCTCATCTTCTTCTTCTTCAAAAATAAATTGAGAACAACTGAAAACATTTGAAGGAGACAGCTGGAATTTCAGTTTTTGCTGAACAACTTCTGCATAAGTAATTTTCTCATTATTGCAACCCAATCCTTTCATCCTGCTTGGTTTCTTTACTTTAGTTGTCTTTATGTGACTACCAGGTAAGGAGTGTATTTTTTATGTCTCCTCTCACCATCTTGATAATCCGCAGCAGTTTCAGTCCTAGTTACAGAAGCCAGTGGCCTTACATACCTAGTGTCCAGGAAGTCAAGAAAATCAGCAGCTTCTGAAAGCTCCTCAATGACATGTGACTCTATACTCTTGTTCACATAGTGAGGCTGGACATTTCATGATGACCTGCTAACCTAGCACCTTAAATTTGTATAGCACAGGTGAGAAAGCTCTATACCTATTCAACAATATCTTGCTGTTGTAAGGGTTGAAAGGTGCTCTTGTACCTTAAATCTTGCTGTCTGACTTTAGCTCCTTAGACTTCCTTAATACCAGCTCCTGATCCCTGTAAATTAGAAATGTTATCCTAAACTGGCTGTGGAGGCTGAGTTTAATTTTATGAATAACAATCCTTCCATTTTCAAAACTAAAGAATGAAATTATTTATTATTGTGGTGAGCACTGTTTCTGATGTTATCCTACTTAGCCTGTTCATCACAACACTGGATTATCACATAATGTGCTTCTCTATTAGAAAGTGGCTGGAGGATATCACCACTGCCAAATCCCCATTGCTTCTTGACATAAGGCTTAGGATTGGGTTTCTCCTGTTTGCTGATGTATCAGACTAACAACAGGCATTCTGTCTGGATAGATATCACTCCTTGAGGAAGGGAGTCCTGAAAGCCAGCATGCTAGGAGAACTGCCCTAATCTGTAGGATACTGATATGTAGATTGATCTCGGAGGGCAACACATGCCTTAGACCCTTTAATATGTAGTGTCCCACCTCTATCAGTAAGCATCTGCAGTTATTGTGGTCTTGAGTGAAAGAAGTACAAACGGATGACCCTGTGGCACCATCAGGGACTCAAGTCACTATTGCATGTGCATTCTGCATACATTTGCTAGGCATGCCCAGAAACTCGTTGATCAATGCCTGATGGAACATTGCACCACAAGGGTCCAATAAAGCACTCTTGTGTGATACCTCATAAGTAGAACTAAGGTAATCGATGCAGCCATTGAGCCTATCAGATGAAGAACCCACCTCACAGATAGCTTCTGTCAGTAGAGAAAATATCTAATGCATAGATGTAGAGGGTTGACAGGCTACTCTGAGGGAGCCTCACTATTTGGCACATTGTGTTCAAGTGTAAGCCTATGAATTCTGTTGTCTGAACAGAGAGAATCTTGAATTTGTCCAGGTGTATTGTTATGCCTCGTCCTGGGCACAGATGGAGTAAGGAGATAGGGACAGAAATGTGCCAATCATCAAGAAATGGGAACACCTGGAACCCTAGCAGTCTGAGATTAGCAGAATCCACTGCCATAAATTTGATGAAAACTCTGGGGCCTTTGGTGAGACCAAAGAGAAGGGTTCTGACCTGGAAGTGACTGGCTCCCAGCCAGAAGTAGAGAAACCTTCTTGAATTGCCTGTCCATCTTGAAGTGGTAGTATACATCCTGAAAGTCTGTCAACCACATCCAATCATTCACTCTCAACAGTGGGAGAAGGGACTGAACTGTGACCATCCAGAACATTGTCTATATGACATACTGATTGAGATGACTGAGGTCCATAGTTTGTCTGAGGTCCTCTTTCTTTTTCGGCACTAAAAAGAATCTTGAGTAAAATCTTTACTAGTCTGGTTGGACCTCTTGGATGACTCACTAGTTCAGTAGTTCAATATCTTGTCTATTTTGATAAGTGTTGTTTGCTTTTGATAGGGTGGAATATTTGGTAACGTTTTGATAGTGAGGGATGGAATAGCCCCTGGTTATGGTCCTCTGTACCCACTGGCCTGTTGTGATGGACAACCAGGCTTTGGGGTGCAGCAATAAGTACCTCTTTTTTCTCAAAATTTTTTTTTATTTTCAAATATATTTGAATGAATTCCATAGTATTTATACATGACATCTTAAATAACTATGTACACTATTTACATTAGCCTGACACTATAACATATCTTAATGTATACAGTTACTTTATAAGTATGTCCAATCCACTATCAGAGTGTCTGATCAATTATTGTATAGTGTCAATCAACGATAATACTTTTCTCCAAGAGTTGTTGATAAATGGCTTTAGATAAATTCTTAGTTCTTTAATTTTAATTTCCAATAACGCTGTTGTGTTCAGTAGGCAGTAGGAGTCTTCCAAATGTGGTATTGTGTTTGTATTCCAGCTACTTGTTATACACTTCCTTGAAGTTGCAAGTATAGTCCATACTAGATACGTTTGATCTATTCAAATGAGGACCTTTGTTCACATTTAATAATATAACAGCTTTAGTTAAATAAAATGATTCATTAAATAAAGCTTGTAGAAAGTTATTAATACCATTCCAAAATGGTTTAATTTTAACACAATCAAAGAAAATGTGGTTCCAATCTGCATTGTGTACTTGCTCATATCTCCAACATATTGCTTTTATGAAAGAACTAATTTTGCTGATTCTGTCTGGGGTTAAGAATGCTGTGTGCAAGCATTTCCAATTAAAAACTTTCCAATATTGTGCAAAGGATGTACATTTTATCAATAATAAGATATTTGTTTTAATATCTTCAGCAAACTGTATTGAATGTCCTTTTGTTATATATTTCCAATATGAGGATTTGGATGTTGTTTTATAGTTTATCAATATTTTGTAAAATTTTGAAATACTCTTTCCCATGTCAAAGTCATTCTATATGATTTCATAAATTTAGGTATTTCTTTAAATGAAGAATTGTTAAATATTCTACTTAAATCTTGCAAATATGACAGAATACTCTGTAAAGGTAGCCAGTCCTGTTGTGGAATTTTGTATGTTGTTTTTACTTCTGGCATACCTAAAACTTTTAGTTCTTTACTACATTGGAGCAAACAAACAAAGCATTTCTGTTCCCAGGAATTAATAATTTCTCTATATATTTTATGTGGAACATTCTTTGTGACTAGAAATGGTGTTAAAAGATCAAACCAGATTTTAAATCTATCTCTGCATTAATAATTTTCCTAAATGAGTTAATGTAATAATTAATCATATGAGTTTTAGTGGGTTTAGTTATGTTATATTGCATACTAATACATATGTGCCATGGCAAATTGTTTTTATCTATTTGACATTTTTTTTGTAAATCAAATTCATTTATTGATATTACAGTTAGTAATTCTTTCCAATTTGCAGAGTAATTTGGACGTATCCAATCTGAGATTGTTTTAGATATCAATACTTTTATATATGTTTCTATATCAGGAAAGTTTAATCCTCCCTGTTTCCATGGCCTGATATGATGTATAAAAGCTATTCAGTTTCCTTTGGGAAACCATAAAAAATTTATTAGGCATGAATTTATTTCTTTATATTCCTTTCTGGTAACAGTGGTATTACCAAGGCTATATATATAGGATCTTGGGCAGTAAAACCATTTTTATTAACCGTAGTCTATCTTCAAATGTTAATATTATTTTGTTCCATTTTTCCACAGAGATTTTAATTGTATTGATGATATTATTGCAGTTTTTTGAGACTGATTCATCATCCTTGCATAACTCAATTCCTAGATATTTTAAGGTAGATGCGTGTTTCCCTAAAATGTGATCCCCTTAGTCTGCAGTTCTTTTTTTATTTAAAAATAAAAATGTTGATTTATTGAAATGGAGTCCTGAAGTCATATGAAACTTGTCAATTAATATGTCTAATTCTTCTAATGTCACTTTTGTATTAGATAATGTTAGTAATATGCCATCAGCAAATAGCATTACTTTAGAACTGTACTGTTCATAAATATCCATTCCTTTGATTTTTATATTGTTACGAATTGAATCTGCCAATATTTCAATAGCCAGAGCAAATAGAAGCGGTGACATGGGGCATCCTTGTTTAGTGCCTTTTGTTATATATATATAGATTCAGAGGTAAAGGGACTTAACTTGACATATGCTAAATTATTTCTATATATATTCTTTAGGAGATGAACAAAGGATGCAGGAAATTCAAATGGCATTAGGATTTTGAATAAATAGTCCCAATTTAGGGAATCAAAGGTTTTCTCTATATCTAAGCCAATTATGATTGTTTCTTTATTTTCTTTATTAACATAACCTATAAGAGAAATTATCCTTTTAATATTGTCATGTGTGTGTCTATGATATACAAATCCAATGTAATCATTATTTATTGTTTTGGATAGTGGTATTTTCATTCTGTTAGTTAATATTGTCATAAATATCTTATAGTCATTATTTAATAATGATATAGGTCTATATGAGGTACAGAGATTTGGGGATTTGTTTTCCTTTAGGATTGGTGTGATTAAGGACTGAATTTCTAATAGAGTTTTATGGAAGAGGGATAGTATCTTTGAAGGAAAATGTTTATATATTTCCATAATTATGCCATCTATACCCGGATCTTTATTATTTTTACCCTCTTTTATTGCATCTATAATTTCTTTGTAGGATATGGGTGCTTGCAGATCTAGTTTTAATTTTTCTGATTTTTTTTATATTAGAACATTTTTCATCTAAATTTAATTGATCAGTATGTATACTTTCTTTTTGGAAATGTTCCATATAGTGATTTATATAGGCTTCAAGAATCTCACCTATATCCGAGACATTTTTCCCTTTCTTTTCATGGAAGATACTTTTAACGTTACTAGCTTTTGATTATATTTTATTTCTTGTGGATAAATTATGTTGATATTTGGAAGAAGTGGTCATGGTATTAATTTTTAGTTTTTCTAAAGCTAAACTAGTTTTATGTGCTAAAATGTCATTGTATTTACTGTTTAGTACTTCTATTTTCTATTTCATCTCCAAATGATTTTGATTTTTTTCATCTTTTACTGACAAAAGTTTGGATTGTAGATCTAGTAATTCAGAATCCCATTCTCAGATTTTCTTTTTATACCAGGTTTGGGTTTTACCATATATGTAAGCTTTAAATGAGTCCCATATCATTATTTTATATATCTCTGTGGTGTAATTAATATCTAAGAAGAACTGTAATTCAGATAATAACTGGGGCTTGAACTCTTTAATTTTAGTTATAGCTGCTGGAATTCTAGAGTAAAAGATTAATGGCTTGTACCCATTTTGAAGTTTTAGTATCAATGAATTGTGGTCTTAAAAGGGGAGGGAGTGATTGATAAATTAATGATTTTAGAGTTTAAGTCATGGGCAGCAAATATTTTATCTATTCTAGTTTGGTTACCAAATTTGTGATCTTTTTTTTTTCATTTTTTTCACCAAATTTGTGATCTTGATGGGAATACAACAAAGATTTATCTTCTTTAAATTTAAAGTATCTACAAGATGAAATGATTCTACCCACTTGTTTAAATCTTTTGATACAGCAGATGTATGCAGCAGTCTTTCATTTATAGTTTCAGAAATATCAAATATACAGTTTAAATCTCCTCCTAATATTAAGTTGCCTTTAAAATTATTGGAAATAAACTCCAAGTGTTTTTTAAAAGTTCCTGTTCCAATGCCTCAGAACCAGTATAGATTGGCTAGGGTCTATATTCTGTTATAATATTTAACTATTACTAATTCCATAAGGCAATTTTTATCTTAATACTTATAAATGATTTCTGGGTTAATCGCATTTGTTTTCCATAAAATTGCTACCCCTTTTGTCTTTGTCTTATAAGTGGATTTTGCCAATACATTCCTTAGGATTAATTGTCATTTCTTTTGAAATTAGTTTCTTGAAGGTAAACAATCTATGCTTTGTTCAGTTTTAAATATTTCAGTAGATTTGATCTCTTGCTAGGATTGTTTAAGCCATTGGAATTTAAAGATAATAAACTCAAATCCATCTTAAGTTATTTAGACTATGTATTTTTTATTTTATTGTGACAAACATTTTCTCAGATAATTATAAAGTAGATGTTTGAGCTTTTAAAGGAAATTATCAGTTTTATACTTTGAGTGTTTACCAGTAAAGTAATGTTTTGGTCAGGCATACTAAAATGTTTTGTGAAATAACAAATTTAAATTAATAAATGTTAACAAAACTAAGATCCACACTAGCCATGGAATGAAAATCATTCCTAATCTGATGGATAAACCTAAGTCGTACCTTGACAATCCAGAACATCTGAGCTCCATAAATTGAATTTTCATATGGAGAATATTTGTAATAGGAATAAGCAATATTTATATTATTTTGAACAGATATAGTACTATTATAGATTAGACAGAATTCTAATACAATATAAACATCTATTTATTGTATAAGCAATGAATATTTACATGAAAGATAGATGACAAGCAATTCAATCATAGTAAAGCAGGATGTATCATATATAAAAACCTCAATAAAAGATTATAGCACACAGTTATTTAACATATTCACCCTTACTGATGAAGTCTTCTAAAACGTATTACTTAATATAAATAGATGGTAATAATATTTATATCTAATGTTTATAATACAATGTATTTTACTGGATATATGAGAAGTTACACAAATCGAAAATTCAGACCACTGCACACAGCACACAGACCAGGTAGTATAGACATCCTTTATTGCAGACTAGCGCTTTCACTTTCAAACAAATGGCATCTTCAGGTAAAAGAGCTAAAAATCACAACCCCTTATATAGGACTCAATATAAATTAATCAATTGAATAATTATTTCATTGTTTGTCAGCATTTAAGTAATCAGTTTGTTTGTTGCCAACTTACTTAAAGCATCAAGTTTGTTTTATGGGAACACTGATGAAAGTTAGTGCATTTTAATTATCAGTGCATCCCTCTTTCCCCATTTCCTACACATAAGGATTTCCATATCTGTCATTTCTTATTATAAAATGAGTGAAATTATAAGTTAAAAACAACAAATTCACTTATTGTGATTAATGATTACAAGCTCTCTTTCCATATTTATAAATTGCCATTTTATGGCATATACTGAAAGTTTTTAGATTTAAATGGCAACATTTTATTTTGTATGATCAGCAAAAGATTAAACTGAGTGATTATTTTCAATTTAATAGTATTTGTTCAGAATGTGATTGTTACATTCTGTGACATTCCTAGTTCAGGCTTTTATTGTTTCCCTTGAACAACTTTGTCAGTTTGATGTCATGTATAAAACATTAGTTGCCTTGGTAACAGCCTAAGTATTATATATGGTCAAGAAGGGTTACAAAAAATACAATTCAAGTTAAAGCAATTATATGACTTGTGCACATTTACTTATATGAGAAAATCATCATGCTTCCCCTTGATGTTCAATATAGTGTATGTCATTTATGACAAGTTAAAACAGTAGTGTTATTATACACAAGCTCATGTTATTAAACTGAGTGCCTATTGTCAATTTAATACTATTTGTTAAGAATATGATTGTTACAGTCAGTGCAATTTCAAGTTCAGGCTTCTATTGTTTCTCTTGAACAACTTTGTCAGTTTGATGTCATGTATAAAACATTAGTTACCTTGGTAATAGCTTAAGTATTATATATGGTCAAGATGGGTTGCAAAAACTACAATTCAAGTTAAAGCAATTACATGACTTGTTAAGCATATTTACTTATATAAGAAATTATGTTCAATGTAGTGTATGTCATTTATAACAAGTTAAGACAGTAGTGTTATTATACACAAGCCCATGTTACTAAATCCTATCTTTAATATCTAAATTCAGCAGATTGCTTCATCTTATTTGACAATTATATATTTTATGTGTAGATTTACTAAAATCATACATTACATAACTATTGTGTGTGTTTGTTTTTTTGGCTGTTGCTTAGTTATTTGAGAGACCAAAAGCTGTAATGCTTATTATTATTATTAGCTCCTTCCAAGCATGTTTATACAGTCCATAGAATTTAAATTATGAGACCCTTCTAGTTTCTTTATTTTTTATAAGTATATTTCCATCCTTATGTACACACGTATCAGTACTTCAAGCACGAGCAACAATGCCCATCCAGTTTTGCCAGAATATTATTCACTAGTTCATGTGGTGTGTTTCTAGGCTGTTCTTAAAATATCCAAAATAATACTTATCCTGCTCCATTTTACCAGCCTGTTCCATGCAGTGGCCACTCTGACAGTGAACCACTGAACACACCTTCCATTCCCACAGATACTTCCACAAAGGAAATCTGATGACTCTCTAGCACTTCCCAGCAACCTCAAACACCCCTAGAATCAGCTATCCCCATATGCCCAATACATATGAGCAAGATCACCTCCCAGACCATTGGAAAGGGTACTGCACAAGACCAAGTGCTCTTAGTCTTTCACAATAACTCAGACTTCCACTCTTATGTAAGCTCTTAATGTGTTTGGACCAAGGTAAATTTAAATATAAAATTGCGCTTATTATTTATTTATTTATTTTTTTATCAAGAATCAACTTAATGAGCTAAACGAACTGTTGGAAGACCATCAGCATGTGTACATGTGGTTTAAAACAGCCTCCTTATTATATATATTGTTTTTTTTTTTTTTTTTTTTTAAACAAAAACTTCATTGTCGAGAATTATCTCGGAGCCTCCTCAGAGCCGTTAAGCACAATCCTCACTCTGTGTCCATTACCACAGCAACCTGGGAGCATCTGTTTCTGTCAGTATGTCTGTGTACTGCATACCAGAGGTTTGCAATGCACCTAAAGCAAAGCTTCACTTCAATGCAACTTCAAGCCTAAATTCCCCCCTTTCAGTGAGGCAGCAGCCAGGAAAAGAACAGAGAGCAACAAGATAAAAAAAACTCCCAAGAAGTGCCACAACAAGAGATAACACATTCTTCCAGCCTTCCCACCTCTCATTCAGCAAATGTATAAACAAATTATTCTCTGGTAAAATATCCCATATCACAGTTTTATCCACCCCTTCCCCTGGATCCAGGCTAAAACACCAAATGTCTCTTCCTAATACACAAGCATCAGTAAACCTCGATCACAAGCCACAACCCACAGCTTCCCAGAGATGAAAACGGCAACATACAACAGCTGCCAGACACAGCTGCATCCACACACACCATGTTAGGCTTAATCAAGCAGCACTTGAAGCTATTATACCTGACATAATTGATATTAACTATGTTTAAACAGAATAATAAT
Organism: Protopterus annectens; assembly: GCF_019279795.1. Classification (NCBI taxonomy): domain Eukaryota; kingdom Metazoa; phylum Chordata; order Ceratodontiformes; family Protopteridae; genus Protopterus; species Protopterus annectens. Next base: position 290,736,878 of record NC_056748.1, on the reverse strand, counting down.
GACATTTTTACTAGCTGCCAGACACAGCTGCATCCACGCACACCATACCAGGATTGATCAAATAGCACTCATAGCTGTGATACCTACCATAATTGATATTAACTATATTTAGACAGAATAATGATGACATTTGTATTAACAGCTTGCTACTCTTATTTAACCAGGATATACATGACATTTCTAAATCATACTTTAACTAAAGAAGACACTAGTCTCCATGACAGCATTTTTTTTCAAAGCTCTCTACTCTTACTGCTATTATATATGATGTTAATTTGTTGCATTTGAGTCTGAACTTTGATGAATGGTACCTTGATGAACTAGTTAATTAATTACTTAAATTATTATAATTAAAATCAATGAAAAATGAACAAGATAAGTATTCACTGAGTTCAAGTAGGGGAATAGAAACTTCTATGTTTGTATTATATGTTGCTTTGTTTGGATTATTTGTAATGTAAATAGTAACCCATCTTGACCTACCTTTGTTTGTGAAGAATTATTAGACTCTTTGAACATTGTGAATAAATCATTACTGTTTCTCAGCTGTTTAAGAAGCCCTCCTTTTTAAATAAAAACAGATGACAATTGATGTATCATATCAGCTGATACTTTGAAAGATGTAGTTGTAAGAGTTATTTTTGGGACAGCTATCTTGGAATCAGTTTTTTTGTTTCTTCTTTCTAGCATCAGTCCAAGGATTTGTTTCTTTTATTCTTTTAAGAGTAGGGGCCATCCATTCCATTGTTTCTGGGATAAATACTATGTTGTTGTTTTTGATGAATATAGTAGCTTATTCTAAGTCATTAAAGGTTCTCATCTCATTGGCAAAATATATTTTTATCTTGGCTGGAAAGGCCAGCTGTGCTTTAATGTTGTTTTGCTTCAACAGTTTTATTATTGGCCAGACTTTTTTCCTTTGTTCTAGTATTCTGGAAGAATAATTAATGTCAAACCTTATCAGGCTTTGACTGCATTTTAAGGGTGGTTTTCTCCAAGCAGATTTTAATATTAGTTCCTTGTCCAGAAATGAAATAAATTTTATAACTATGGATCTAGGTAGAGTATTTGTTGAGTTAGAAGCAGGTTTCCTCAGTGCTCTATGAGCCCTTTCAATTCCAAATGAAAATCCCGTTTTCAAGTCTAAAAATTCAGGAATCCGGGTTGTTAAGAATGAAATAATGTCTTCTCCTTCAGTGTTTTCAGGCAGACCAAAGATCTTTATGTTGTTTCTCCATTCCCTGTTTTCTAAGTCATCTATTTTGTTAAGCAGCCATTTATTCTGTTTAAGCAGAAATTCTTCTTGGAATTCTTCCTCTTTGAGTCTCCCTTCAATGTCATTTAGAAAAGTATCTATATTTGTTATTTTTGTATGGTGTTGCTGTAATTCTGTTGTTCCTTAAGAGTATCAGTCTGTTTTTGAGAATTTAATTTGAGGTTTTCTAAGTCATTTTAAAATCCATCCATCTTCAAAGATATTTCCTGTAAGGTAGATGTCATCAATTGCAGTTCTTTTTTCAATGCAGCATCTGGATGAGAATTCCTTGAGTTGTTCATTTCAGTCACTCAATATATCCCAAGTTACTTGACAGTAAAATGTTTGTATATCTCCACCAAAATTGATATTTATGTAGTTCAGTAGTTTATCTATAGATTTATGATGTTTAAAACTTGAAAATAATAAAATTTCCCTATATTATTATACTAGTTTATGGAGCTCTCAACATTTACTGCTCTCAGGTGGCCATCTAGGCTCTGCCCTTAATGCGCACCTCTTGACTGCCTCCAGAATACAGCAGTCAGGTAACTATTTAGGAATGCTGATAATGCCTCTCAGAGAAAGATCCCCTGAAGCCTTGGTTTTGTGGCCTATACCTACCATGATGGCAATGTCCACTATTAGGGTTCCTTCCTCTGCACTGGGGCCCTATCTACAGAAGTGTCAGGAGAAAAGCCTTGTTATTTCCAGAACCATAATTTCTTAACCCCTTTCTGGTTTCTAGAGAAAGACCTCTGGGGGGTTTGAAAATCATATTCCTATGGCAGAAAAGGCCTTTCTCTCCTGATCATTTCTGGAAAGTGTTTCCTTGACATTAGCTCAAAAGAGTGTTGAGCCATCATGACAAGAAATCAAAAAGGACAGCATGAAGTGTTCCGAAAAGTCACCCCAAGTGCTTCCAGGCATGTCTCCTTAATGTAATGCTGGTACCTGCAACTCACAAAGTGCCCTGTGTTACATTGAATATTAGATGTATTGACACATTGGAAAGGGACTGTACAATGGCCAACTGTGAGTCCAAAGTCTTCTTGTCCTTTGTGGATAAGGACACAGAAAGGGATTTGGAGAGCACCACTGTCAAATCCCTCTAGAATCTGGTCACATGTGCCAAGTATTTCAGCACCAAACAAGCAAAGGTAGCTGAAGTGTACACCTGCTTCCCAAACCATTCCATTGCCATGGACTCCTTATAAGGCGGATGGACAGAAGAGCTAGCTCTTTTTTAGTGGCTGCTGCCATTACCATGGAATTGACAGAATCAGTGTCTGGACCCTTGCAACAGAGTTGATGGTCCTTTGGAGATAATAAATACTTGTCCAGTTTGTGGGAAACAGGTTCATCACATCTTGCGCCTTCTATGCCTGCTTACAGATGAGATCTGTCATCTCATTGGTAGGAAGGGCTACCAAAGGAGATGCTGGTCTGGACCAAAAAGCTTGAAGAAATACTGAGTCCTCTTGGGAGGGGACTTCTATGGACCACTTGTCTTTGTCTCTCAATAGCCAAGAATATCATCAAATGAGATATCTCTAGGGGGGTTTTGAGGGACTCATCCTCTTCAACAAAGTCAGTCTTTTCTGTTAACAATTCCTGATGGGAGTCAGCATGCCTTCTTTTACATGTATGCTTCTGAGGAGCCTTCATGGTGGACTGTTCTAGGGAGGACATGGAAGAGATCTGGGAGTTCCTAAGGAAGACTGTCTCAAGGCTCAGTGGGCCCCGCTGTCCCAACAGGACTGGAATAGCAGGCTCAAGACCCAAGGGCATTCTTTGGGGGATGAGTGGAGCTAAGTGAGTGAGAGATGTCAGCATATATGATAAGGAGTGTGCTCTCTTGAGAGCCTCAAACACCACAGCTAAGTGGAAACCTGAAATTTTCCCAGACAGAGAAGAAGCTACCACTCCAGACAAACCTCAAAATTCCACCCAGCTAGGTTCCAAGGCTGACACTGGAGTTCAGCTATCCAGCACAGAGGCTTCAAGAGCAAGGGACAGCTTCAAAAAGTTCAGGGTTAAATCCCCCCCCCTCAATCTAGCACCAATGCTCTGTTCCTGATATCCTTCCAGATCTGAGACAGCAAGAGCCAGTGAGATCAGAAATGGCACTGGAGTGGACGACAGACAAGTCTTTGTATCAAACACAGACTAAATCCTAATCATGCTCAGATCTATTATTCCCAAATGAGAAAAACAGATTGGGGTAGGAGCTATGATGTGATTAGGGGAAAGACCTAAATCCCTGGATCCAGCAGTGGTTTGAATCTGGGTCCTGAGAAATTTCCTCATCTTCCAGTCCAGATCTGTTTCCGAAATGATTCTTGTTGACTGGAGTAGCCAAAATGAAGAAGTAGTAGAAGATGGTCTGGAGGACTGGTGAAAGTGACTATCTTGTAAAAATGAGGAGTGCAGCCTGAGTGAAATGGGCTCTGGGAAAAACCTTAGCTCTGAAGTAGAGAAGTACAGGATCCAACCAGAACAGGTTCAGAGAAAGGTGTGGAATCCAACTGGTTGGATGTTTTTGTTTTTGGACCAAAAAAGCAAGAGAACTGAAAGAATGATCTGAGCTCTTAAATTTTTTCTTAGGGTTGCCTGTAACGTTTTCCCGTTTTGCTCTATCAGAAGTTTTCTTAGCAGAAGAGATAGCTCCAGAGGCAGCAGATTGAGTTTGGTAAGAATCTCCAGCAGGGGCAGGGTGAAGTCCATTCAACATCAATTTGTTCTTATGCTCAGCAATTGCCTGGGCATCAAAATCAGTGCAGACAGAACACTGTTCATTCAAGTGGGCAGCACAGAGGCAGTATACATACTTCAAGTTTGTGCCACAGTTCTGTATCTTGTGACCACAGGCCACATACATTTTAAACCCCAAAGGTTAGTCTGTTGTAACTACAAAGAGTACATGACAACAGCAATAACACCACAGCAAACCAGAGGAAAAAGGCCAATAGAAAAATGCACTGAAAATGTACTCCTACGAATGATGAAGTTATAAGCTACTACAACAGCACGAAGAAATACAAGAGGAAAAAAGTGTCCCTTTGAAAAGCCCATCTCTAAGTACTGAGATCCAAGTCTATAGCATAGGAGCAGCAAACAAGATCTGGGGTAACTTCAGGGTCTGCAGGCAGTCATGGGTAAGGGGAAGAGCCTGAGGTTTGGATTCAAAGTTTTGTTTTACCCAGGTCGGATACGAAGACCCATCAGTTGAGGAATGGATGACAGAGATAACATAAGATCAATTTAGCAATATAACATACTTTTAAATAAATTATATATATATATGTGTGTTTATGTATATATATATATATATATATATATATATAT
>NC_056748.1:290689775-290729775 GCF_019279795.1 Protopterus annectens | reverse complement strand
AAGTTCATTTGAAGAAGTAGACAAAAGCATTAATATAAAGGATTGTTTTGGAGTAAGCACTTGCCTCTTGGTCATTTTTCTCTCAGAAAAGAAAAACAGAAATCACTAAAAGACTGACAGATGCTAAATCCAACCTATGTTAATTAAAGAAAAGAATATATAAATATTAGAGGCTCATATATATTTTTAATCCAATACAAACTTTCTGCAAATCACAAATTACATTTTGATGACTGTAGATGCAAAAGATAAAAAAAAAAGAATACATGAGTGATTAAGCACCAGGCAAAACTTAATCATGAGTACCCCTTAAAATAAAGTATAAAAACAGGTGACTGAAGATTAATGATTAAAAACTGATGGGGTATTTTATAGCTGAACAAAACTCCGCTTATTGTAGGATTAATTGAATGACATAGCAGCCTAAGTCCTTGCATAGGTTCATAGGTTGGTACTAGGCTATTGGCCCTTAGCTATAACAATTCCCTGGCTATTTCTTCCCACAGTATTTACTTCCCTGGACCCTTGTCTAGCAGGACGACTGATGTGATCCCTAGGGTGAATTTCCTATCTCCCATCTAATCAAGGTTCCTTTTGAAGAGGACCAAAGAGGCACTCTGCTTGACATGTATGGGCAGTCTATTCCAGAGTCTGGGGAGTCTCTGGGTCAGGAACCTATCTCTCTAGCATGCTTTGTTCATTGTTATGACAAGGTTTAGATCCCTGGAGCATGTGTCTCTGAGGGATTGGGATTTCTTTAAGGGTAGCATGTCCAACAGCTCAGGGTTTGACATGGCCTTGTTTGTTAAGCTGAGATCGCCTCTGAGTAGACGATATGTGACAGAGTATAGGTGGAGTTTTTTTAGACGGTCAGCATAGGACAATTGCTTTAGGCCTTTGACTCTTTTAGTGAGGTATTTCTGCGGCCTTTCCAGTTGTTGCAGATGTCTTGAGAAGTACATAGCAAACAGGGCATTGTATTCTATAATGGGTCTAATGAGGGATGAGTAGAGTGGGACAATGGCCTCCTTTTTTTGGATGAAAAGCCCTTAGTGATGATGTGTGCAACACAGACGGATTTCCTGACTGTTGTGGCGATGTGGTTATCGAAGGTGAGACCACTGTTCACCTGTGTCCCTAAGTCTCTTAGCACACTTTCAGTATTTAGTGTACTGCCACCTGTGTGGTAATTTACGGGTACATATTTTTTCCCAAAGGGGATAACTATACATTTCTTGGCACTGAGCTTGAGTCCATGGCTCTGGCACTAGGCATCTGTTTTTGTAAGGCCCTTTTGTAGAATATCCACATCATTTGGGGATTCAATAATGGCTCCCAGTTTGCAGTCATCTGCGAACTTTCTTAGCCAGAGTCACTTAGTGTTGGCCTGTACTTCAGAGAAGTAGATGCCAAACAAGAGCGGTCCCAGGACTGAACCCTGAGGTACTCCACTTGTCACTTGTCTGGAGCTGGATTTGGAGTCGGCTACTTTTACAGTGTGGGTTCTGTCTGTAAGCCAGTTGGCAACCCATCGAGTGATATAGGGATTAATGCCCAGCTTAGCAAGTTTATCTATGACTCCAGAGTGGGGGATGGTGTTGAAGGCCTTGGCGAGGTCCAGATAGGCTGTGTGTACCACCTTACCCTTGTCCATGGCTCTGGAGACTGATTCAAAGAAATCAATCAGGTTCAGGAGACAAGATCGTCCCTTCACAAACCCAAACTGCATGGGGTCCAGTGTTTGAAGGTTGCCAGTGTCTTTGTTTATAAGTTCCATGATAATACGTTCCATGGCCTTGCAGATCAAGCTCGTCAGACTGATGGGGCGGTAGTTCCCTGGATGTAAGGTGGATCCCCCTTTTACAGTGGAATAACTGTAGCTGTGCACAACTCAGTGGGCACGAAGCCTGAGAAGAGACTTTGATTAAACATGACACTTAGGTGAGGTGCCAGTTCATTTTGTAGTTCATGTAGTACACAGCCTGGGATGTCGTCTGGTCCCATTGAATCTGTATTCTTAGCTTTGGAGACTGCGCTTTTTACCTGTGTGGCTGTTATTACCAGAATTTGGCAATCTTTCGGTATTGAGATGGGCCCTTTAGGGGGTGAGAGGGGGGGTGAAATTTACACTGAATCGATCTGCCAGGATATTGGCAATATCCTTGGGATCAGTAGATATATATATATATATATATAAAATGCCATTCTGTTGTAGAGAAACACAAAAATCCAGGCAGAGTGGCAAACCCAACTAGTCCAAGTGCAGTGACCTGGTAGCCAAAAAATGAAAGTAGAGCAAAGATAATCCAAGTTAAGATCTTTATTCACATCAAATGGACAAAAAGATATAACAAGCGCTTTCGCCCAGCTTAATGCTGAGCTTCCTCAAGTTAATTTCAAAAAAGCCAAATGGCCACATTAAATAGCCATTTCTAAATCACTAAATTGCTTAATTAGTTAAGCATTGCAATTCAGTATAACAACTGAATGATACAATTAAAGGAGAATGCAATTAAAAAACATCTCCAAGCCAAGGGTATCACTGAAAAGTAGTATGTTAAAAACTTGAACTGAATAAAACAGTGCCACAACCAAAAACAGGGTTAAATAAAAGAATGTCACTACAATAAAAATAAGATTACATTAAAGAACATTGAAAATGTTTAAGAATGTTAAACTAAGAGAATTTATTAGATAGTTTAAGAAAATATAAATATATTCTTGTATTATTAAAAAGTAATTACAATAATAAATATCTAAAAAACAGTTAAAAATGTATATATTTACAATGTGTAATGACACTGTCTAAAACCCAAAAACCTCACAAGCGTGCCATTTTGTTTTTAAGAACGCTGATGATATTGATGTTGTCATTCATGCCTGGGGGTCTATTGGTGTTCAGCCTTAGTTGCCAGAGAAGTTCTCTGTATTCCAAGGCTGTCTCCCAGTCACCCCCTCTGGCATCTGGCACCACTTGTTCTAAAACTAAAAACCTCAATTCATAGTTGGAGCATGTTAGGGAATGTTTAAAAAAGGCATTAGAATCTTTCTGTTTGGGAATATCATAAAAATGTTCATAGATTCTTTTTCTACGGCTCCTTTCAGTTTTGCCTATGTAGAAACCAGTACAGGCAGTACAATACCCTAAATAAACTACCCCTTTGCTTGCACAGTTAGTGGAACAGTTAGAGTTAAAAAGAGAATTCCTGGAGGGGATATATAAACTGGAGGCGTTGAGTATAGCAAAACATTGTTTGCAAGCTCCACATTTAAATGTGCCTGTTCGGGATGCCTGCGTGATTGCCAAAGAGTTAAATTTCCCTTCATGTAATTCTTTGAGATTAATATCTCTCTTTCTAGTAAACTTGGGAAAAGTAGGTATTACCGTCCTTAATTCTTCATGCAAAGTGAGAACTGGCCAATGTCTTTGAATAGCTTCTTCTATCTCTGTGGATTTGAGGCAATAAGTGTAAGTGAAACTATCATAAACTGTCTCCTCTTTGTTGCTGGTGACTATAGCACTAGGGAAATAAAGTGGGGTAAATTGTTCCCCTATTATCAATAACTTCCTGTGCTAAAGTGTTAACCAATGAAGCAGGGTACCCTCTTTCCATGAACAAAGACTTTAGAAATTTGATCTCCTGTAAAAAGTCGCCAAGAATGCTGGTCATTCTAGAATCCCTAATGAATTGTCCTTTAACAATGCCCTTTTTTTTATAAAAGGGATGGCCGCTTTTGAAATGTAAATAGGAAATGGAAAATGTGGGTTTCCTGTACAATTTAGATTGTAAGGAGCAGTTGTCTAAGTCTTTATATAGTGTGACATCCAAATAATGAAGTTCAATATCACTAATAGTATGTGTAAAGGACAAGAAATGGGTGGTGGAGTACGACATTAGCGTATAAGGATGCACAAGGGGCACCCATGGCTACCCCTTTTCTCTGTTTGTAAATTTCGCCATTGAAGAATATATAGTTGTTCTCTGACACTATTTCCATAAATTCAACCAAAAGGTTGGTTGTGTTGTTACTCAGGCCAGCTTTGGTGGTAAGAACTTCATTGAACCAAGCCAAGCCGACCAAGTGGGGAATACTTGGGAAGAGTTCAACTATATCAATGGTAACCAGAAGGAGCTCAGGTTTGCAACATGAGGGATCTATTCCCTTGAGGAAATCCCAAGAGCCTTTACATACATGTTGTAAGGAGCTACCAAGATGTTTAGTTGCAAAGTCTATAAATTTGCTAAGTGGTTCCGTTATACCACCTGCTCCATATACAATGGGCCAGAACTTTAATGTTTCTACCCCTTTGTGAATTTTAGGAATTCTGTTGTAGCTAAGAGCAGATCTGAGCATTGCCATTTAGATTCTTGACATAGCTTTAGAATGCTTTGTGGTTGCCTTTGGAATCTTTGGCAATTTTATTTTCGTAACTAGGTTTGAGGATTTTATGAGGGATCTCAGCTTCTTACTGAGGCTGGTAAGGGAGTTTTTTGCATCCTAGGATTTTCCTCTATTCTGCAACAGTTTCTTCCTTTTGTTGTAAAGTTTGTTTATGGCAAGGGACCACCAGAATGGCTTCCTTTTTTTGGAGGAGAGCATCTTGGTTCTATTGGGGATGGCACGATTCATGCATGGGTGGATGTGCTCATACCGTGCCTTAGTGTAGGATTAAGCAGTGGAACTTTCAGTTCCTGTCTGCATGAGTGTCATGAAGTTTGTTACTTCTGACTTGAGTAGCATGAAGTTGGCTTTGTACAAGTTTTTTACAGAGGTTTCCTTACTGGGTGGTGGGGGTGGGATGTGGCTCTCAAAGGTGATTAGCTTATGGTCAGACCTGACCAATGAGGGGGTGACCATAAGTGTGGAGCATCGATCCCATGTTGGTAATGACCAGGTCTGGGATATTGGAGCCCCTGGTGGGACTAAGGATTAGTTGATCCAGGGCATTGAAATTTATGAATTCCAAGAACCGTTAGGCAAAGGTGTTGGTACATGAGTAGTTTTGCCAGTTAATGGCAGGGTAGTTGAAATCACCCAGTATTAGGGTGTTTGGTTGTATCTTAATATTTTCCAGTATGTTTAGAAAGGTGTAGTGAGAATCTTGAGGCATGGTGGGGGATCTGTAGCAAGTTACAATTTGGATTGCAGTCTTACCTAGTGTAAGTTGCACCTGGAGAATTTCAGATGCATTGTGTTGGGCAACTACCCTGGTGTTGTGAATATCTTTGGTGAACATGGACACTCCTCCACCTTTAGTGCTTCGGTCCTGTTTTGGTGGCCAAAAAGTGTGGTAAGAGTTGTAGCCTGGTATTGCAGGGATGCTCTCTGGAGCCTTGAACCAGGTCTCAGTTACTGCACAGATATCAATATTCTCCATTTTTAGGAGTGCCTCAAGAGAGTGTATTTTGAGGTTTAGACTTCTAGCATTGAATAGCATTACCTTCAGATTTTGCATACTTGTACCTGTTACAGTAATGGTTTTGTCCTTTGATATTTGCCTAAAAAAAGGCACTATAGGGGTGGCAACCTGAATCCCAGGGGTGACAGGTGCAGACCATCTCTGGCAAAGAATTGTGGTCTGTCGGTCATGTCGTCCCAGGCAGACAGATACAGGGTCCCCTTTGAATGACACCAGAAGCTTAGCCAATTGTTGAAGTCAATCATTTTGTCCTGATACTGTTGTATCATTCTGGGCGAAGGCAGGATGCTACTCAGGGCTAGGGTTATACCTGCCAGAGCTCTTCCATCTCTCTTTTCATGTAGTCCAGGGAGGTATGTCTCGAGTCATTCACTCCAACATGGACAATGACAGAGTCATATTTGTACTTGTTATGGAGTGACTTGAGTGCATGCGTTATGTGGTGGATCCTAGCACCCGACTGGCAGCTGACTGCAATTTTCTCCTTGTTCAGCCTGGTGAGTGGGACATCAGTGTGCCTGACTATAGAGTCACCTATGACTAAAGTTTTGGGTATGTTGTTTTCCCTTAGGGGCTTTGTTGGGTGGCACACTGATGTTGTGAGCTATGTGACACTTTGGTTGTGACTGGTGTTTGTTTGCATTTCAACTTCAGAGGTCCTTGCTGCTTGGGCAGGTTACTGTTAAGGGCCTCCACATATGTGAGTTTAGTGTTGCTATGTGTGGGTGTTGGTGGTGTGGGTTTAGAAGGGCTGTGTTGCTTGAGGTGTAGTGCGAGTGTTAACCTTCTCCTTTTGACTGTCTAGCACAGTCTTGGGTGGAGAGAGCTTTAATTCCAGTTTGGCTATGTAAGTGCATCTCTCGCAGGTTATAGTTTTGGGTGGTAGGAGGACAGGGTTTTCTGTGTACATGAGGCAATTGCTGCATTGCTCCAGTATGCCCATATTCACCAGGTGGGCAGGAGAAATCATTGGAAGCTGATCCCTGGACATGCCTGGTTTGGTGCTTTTTTTTTTGTAAAGTACAAGAGCTGTTTTCCCTTACCTTAGAAAGGTGCTTTGCAATTATAGGCTGTTTAGTGCCTACAATTAATTTCTCCTTATTACCAAGGATAGTTGAGTGCTTGTATCAGTTCAAGACTTCCTAGTGCTTTCCAGCAGGTATTAGAGCAAGTGCTAGTCACAGGGATGCTTAAAGGCAAGATGAAAAAAAATGGTTTATCCTAAACGCTGCAGTGTGCACTAGAGGAGTTAGATGTGAAAGTAGGTAACTTAAGTTTTACCTGTCAAAAAAGTTAAGTTTTAGTGGAGAGTCACTATTTTTAAAACAGCAAGATAGATTGAAAGGGGGTGGTCACTTTTGTATTCTGGTACTATGGAATACAGTAGGATGGCCAATAAATTTAAATAGTTGAAGGGGAGTAATTTCACAAAATGATAATTTAGTGTTTACTCACACAAGCCAGTAAAACAGAGAGGAAATGAAATATATGGTCAAATTAACATAAGGGGAAGGCAACTAGACAGACAGTGGTGTTTAAGAACACTACAGTAACCGGGTTGGCAGGTGGGGGGGGGGGGGGGATTCTGCCTGACTCACAACAGACAGAGCTGTGGCCTCTTTTCAAGTTTTAATATGCAGTTAAAAGCAGAATACAAATAAAACACAAGGTAAATAAAACAAATCACAGTATTCAAAACAGAAAAAGGCAATAAAGTAATACAACAAATACAAAACAAACTAATCTTTCCCTCACAGCAAAGTGTAGCATAGTCTGGGTGATCCTTTCTAATAAAGCATACTTGCAGTTTGCCATTATCTTGACAAAGCTCATCCTTACAGTGCAGTAATACTCTTCTGGACTTAGCATTTATTAATATGTTTTAAATAAGTTCATCTATGGTATTATTTGTTTCTAGCAGAATGTTACTTCTGCTCAGCCTGAATGCAATACCCTTTCTATATATTCGATGATGCAGTTTGTAAATTACAATTATGATATTAGGAATGAAAGGCAGGTAATGACAATGCTGGCAGGTATAATTTACTGTACCACTTACCTGAAAAAATCAACCTTTCCCAGAGTAAAGTAATAATAGCATCTCTGTGTTAAGTCCCATACCATCAGTCAGGATCTGAATTTGAAGCTAGTAGTTCAACAGCAGCCATGTTTTTGTTGCTGATGCATAGCAGTAAATGTGATCAGAGTTGGGATTCAAATTCAGATCTTCGGGTAAGGTGACCCACGCTGTAAACTCTGGGATAAATCAATGAAGTACTTCAGGAATTATTGCTGGTTACAAATGAGAAAAATATTTTACTGTAAGGTTATTTTTGCATTAATGGATTTGTATGCACTGTTTATTCACTTTACATTGCAACATAGCAAGAGTTAACTAATGATTAAATTACTATGCTTTTTTCATGAATAAGTATTTGAGTAAAAAATGATTATAAAATCTGAAAATAACAGGCACAGCTTCCATAGAATTGCTTGAAAATATTGCAAAAACCCCATGAATTTTTTTTTTTTTTTGGAATTTTCCATTTCAATGAGTGTATAATGACATTTTTTATGTATAAGACTCAGTTTTTGCTTAAAAAATGAATATCAGATGCAGTCTTAAGAAAATGGCAGTTTGATTTAATTTTCTCCCCTCTTCTTTGCCTAAAATACTACCACATCAGCATTTCATTAAATATTCAGTGTTTTCCAAAGTTACTCTTGTGGGAAACTTGGGCTTGTTTGAGCAAAAAAGGCATTGCTACATTGTTTTCTCTGAAATATTATATCAGGAATCTACCATTGGCTGTTTGTTTAAATAATTTCCCAATTTCCCACATGGTTTCACATCCCAGCATATCCACCAGATGCAGATTAACAAGAATGTACTTTTCTACATAATTTGTCTGATATATATTTTAAATATTTCAAGTCTTTCATAGCATAAAGGTTCTCGAAACATCAGTGTCTACACAAGTTTATTATCCTTCTTTAGACTAGCACATGTGCATATGTGTGGGTGTGTGCGTGTGTGTGTGTGTGTGTGTGTGTGTGTGTGTGTGTGTGTGTGTGTGTGTGTGCGCGCGCACACATGTATTTGTGGCCAGAGCAGTCTAAACTGCCCCTCAGAGGGAAAAACGCAAATAAACAGGGAGAGATTTTATACAAATATAAGTGAAATGCTCTGCCATTGACTTTCCTGCTGCTGGTGCCTATCCCATGCAAAAAAATATTAAATAAGCATTTCCATCTGCTATTTGTTATTCTCTATATCCTTATGAGTTCAGTACTCTGGTGCAGAAAGTTGTACATTTCCTTTTTGTTCTGCAAAGACACCACACTGATATACAAAAGGTAGTGCTGCCATCAGCAGTGGTGATGACTTTGGAAGGATTAGTGTGCTGGGGCAGAAAAGTCAGTATCCAGAGGAAAATAGAAGTGAGTGCTCAATGCCTAGCTCTTCTGTTCCAGGCTAAGGGATAGTACTGCTATAAGCCTAACTGCTGCTGCAGACTATGAGGTGGAACAAGTAAAGTAAGAATAAAGTAAGGACGGACACTGACATCTGTTACAATCAAAGTACGGTTTCAAGCAGAGAGTTACAGTAAAAAGGAAAAGTTTCCTCTGGTCATCTAGACAGTTCTGTATTGGAATGCTTTGTGTCTCCTTTCTGCTTACTCCACTACTGATGTCTAGCGATGTCACCAGGTAGAAGTGGATCGCTTTCTGTTGATTCCTGTCAAGTATACAATGTTGGTATAAAGGAGGACAGAGGGAGAAAAACTGAGCACAAATCAAAGTCAAAGTAAACTTTATTGTCATTCCGAAATCACACAATTGCAAAAACTGAACGAAATTCTGTATCTCCAGACTCAATGTGCAGACAACATATAGACTATTTTCACAGACATTTACACATGTAACACCTGGCTATTACATCACAGACATGCAGGTAGACAGAATAATATTGCACATAATTAGAAACACATTTTAACACTTTTTATACTGAACGCTTACTTGCATGAGACTTTAGTATTCCACAGGTACTTGGTTAAGACATTGCATTGAACATTGCACAGAAAGAGACATTGAGTATTGCACAGTGAACATTAGAATATTGCACTATTGACCTTAGAGTATTGTACTATGGTTATGGTTAGTTTATGAATTTGCATGTATTGCACTGAAAGAAGAGATGTTTTACTGCATTGCTACAATGAAGGGGTGAATAAGTTCAGTAAAATTCCAAACTAGTTGGAAATTAAAATTGTGCTTTCTCAAGTCATTTGTTACTCCTGTACTGCAAAAACCTCCAGGTTCTATCATATTTTCCATTGCCTTATTAAGTACATAGTACAGTTGTGTAAGTACTGCTTATGCATAAGAGTAAATGATCCAGTTTCTTCAGTAAGTCAAAAGGCATGCCTTCAACCCCTGAACAAATTCATGAGATTAGTGAGTACTTTTGTAGGAACAGTTTACTATGCTGGAAAATGATCGGTAAGGCTTTGTGGTATTTAGTGCTTGTTTCTGCTTATTATATCATTATAAGAGGAACTATCAGCTGCAATGCTTGATGTTCTTCAGTCTCATGGCTGCAGTTGCCAGAGTATGCCAGCAACGCCATATCACTGCCTTATACAAATTATTCTTACTCTCTCTCACTCCATGTGTATCTTTACACACACACACACATACACACACACACACACACACACACACACGTATGTAGGTGTTGTAAGCGTGTATGCGTGTGTGTGTGTGTGTGTGTGTGTGTGTGTGTGTGTGTGTGTGTGTGTGTGTGTGTGTGTGTGTGCATATGTGTCATGTATATATAAACATATAAAGACATAGATCTATATCTAATTTATATATATCTATGTATCTATACAGTATATACATACCTTACACACACACACAAGAGGCACTCATTCTCACATATACACAAGCATATAATATATCTTTATTGACCCTCTTTAAAAATTAATGGGCAGGATTCACGAAGGCTTGCATGGAGTGTAAGAGACGTGCAACACTCCATGCAAGCCTCGCGATCCAGGAACAGCCCTAAACTCCGTGTAAGAGACCAGCTAAAATGTCTCTTACACGGACTGGGCGTGGACATGCTAAATACCTCACTTGCAGCCGAAAGGTATGCAAATGAGGTATATTAGCGATCCACGAAGCAGAAACCAGTCCGTGTAAGAGACGTTTTAGCTGCAGAAATGTACTCAGTTGACAACTGAGTACGTTTCTGCAAATTCCACAATGGAGCCATGTCAGCTCCAAAAAAAGGGTGCATATGACTCAGGCAGCATGCCAATGGCCAAATATGTGGCCATTGGCAATGTAACCCGATGCCAAAATATTAAAAATATATATTTTTTTTTCGGCGATCGCCGATGTTTAAACCCAGCGCAGCCCTGCGCAAACGGGCTGCGCTGTATAAAAACATAAAAAAGAAGGTTATAAACCCACAAATGTGGGTTTCATGCAATACATGGAATGACAATGCAGGAACCAGCAGACCAAAAACAACATGGCCACTGTGTAGTGGTTGCTAAGGGGGGAAGCTGAGTCTAAGACATGTAACTAAGCATTAGTAGGCAATCTCATGTAAATGAGGGTTAGGATACTGAATCTCACAGTCACATAGCAAATGAGCACAGTCTGAGTAGTGTAAGAGCTACATAAGGGGGAGGAATAGAGTAGGAGATAGGAATTTGACATCACAGGGGAATGGTAGAAAGAAATGCAGTTCATTGGAGGCCAGTGTAACATGACAGATGACAGACACAGATCATGGAAAAAGGTGTGCCACTAGATAAGTCATGGAAAGTCAAGAAATAGAAGGTGTACACTGTTACTTATACCAAAGTTTCTTGCTGGGCGTGCATGCACATGTGTGCACGCCATGAAGCTCGAGTAGGGCAGTGTGTGCGCGTGTAAGGCAGACTGAGCATGTGGGAGCATGTTGGAGATGTTTAATACTGTTTGCGTGGGTGTGCGCGCATGTAGGGCAGGCTGAGTATATTGGAGGCTGTTGGCAGACGTGTAACAGTGTTTGCGCGGGTGTACGCGAGTTTTAACCCGAATAAGTAGATTCTGAACCATGTAAGCATGTGTGCGCACATGTAAGCCACTGTGAGCGTGTTTCTGATGGTATGCACGTTGCTCCCCCCTGAGGAAACAGAGAGGAAAAAGGAAGCAATATAATTAATAGGAAGCTAGCAGGGATAACTGCTGAAGCTAGCAGGTGAAAACAATTAGAAACAGGCAATTACACAGGCAGAATAGTAGCCCAGCCCAGCACTAAAAACTCTTCAAACAGTAGTGCAGGATGTTTCTCTTAAGAGACACTGCAAGACAGGAGTAAGCTAATAGAAGTGAAAACTGAAAAAGCTTCACTCAGAGCAGAAATGTTAGGGGCTGCCATAGCTGTCATAATGAGACATAGGCGACTTGCTGAGGGTGGTGACAATGCAGATGGTGCCAGACAACCCACAGTGAGGAGAAGGAGAAGAGTGTACAGGCCCAGGGTCACCTACCACGGGTTACATGAGCTGGAGATAGTAGAGTGCTATAGAGTGGACAGAGAGCTCCTGCAGCAAACTGTTGAGCTGTGCAGGCCACGCCTCACACACAGAACCAACAGAGGGGAACCCATCCCAGTGGAAACCAAGGTATGTGTTGGCCTAAGAATACTAGCAACAGGTACCTTCCAGAGACCAACTGGCGATATGATGGGGATATCACAGGCATCAGCCTCCAGGGTATTGCACCAGTTCCTGGATGCCATGTCAGCACATGTCGGTGATCATGTATATTTCCCCAATGCCCATGAGGTATTGGCCAGCAATATGCATCTCTTCCATCAAATAGTGGAATACCCTGAGGTAGTGGGTGCAATAGACTGCACGCACATACGCATCAAAGCACCAGCCGGTGAGCGGGGTAGGGCCTACATTAACCGCAAGGGCTTCCCCTCCATCAACTGCCAGGTCATGTGTGATGCCCAGGGCATAGTAATGAATGTGTGTGCTGGCTGCCCTGGGAGTTACCACGATTCCCACATCTGGCATTTGACGCAGCTGTACCAGACATTTGCCAATGGGGACATCCCACACGGACACCTAGTGGGGGATGCAGGTTATGCACTGGAGCCATGGCTGATGACACCCATCAGAAACGCACACACACCTGAACAGGAAAGCCATAATGAGGCACACGCACAAACACGTAATGTAATAGAGTGTGTGTTTGGGCTGCTCAAGTCACGGTTCCGGTGTCTGGACACATCTGGTGGAGGCTTGCAGTACACACCAACTACATGTACCCAAATTGTCATGGTATGTGCTATTCTACATAATATGATCTTGCGAAAACAGCTGCAGCAGGACCAGCATAGGGCCGGGTCAAACAGCCCCCCACCATTGCCAAGGCCATCACAGGCAGAGAGTGACTCGGAGGAGGAACAACCTGAGCCTGCCCCAGTAGGCAGAAGGAGGTGTGCCCAGTATGCCCTGGCCTTGGCAAAGAGGCAACACATAGCACATACACTGGCTCAGTAGGAACCCTGGGAATGATACCCCCTCTGACTCACTCAAATAATAACACGGATGCCTAAAATAACATGACCTGCTCACAAACATGTACAGGGAAGTGTAATATGCGCATCCGACAGAGGCAGCCCTGCAGCACCACCTGAGGCATGAATGCCATGTGTTAAGTAATGCAACACCATGTACTATATGCACACATGAGCACCCTGACTAACATCCACCCTCACCAAGCATGAACCCACAAAATGATGATGGGATGATCAAGTTCAATAACTGGCTGAAGTAATGCAGTTAGTCAAAGGGGAGCCAATGTGTTTCAGGTTGGGAAGACATGCGGAGCATGACATGATGCACCACCTGCTAGGGGTGGCGTGCACCTATCATGCCATGCCCCATGGATACTGGCAAAGGCTGTCAGTACCCACAGCATGCCCTGAATAGGTAAGTATCAAAACACAAACCCACCTTCATAGGTTCTACAAGGGATAGGAACCTAGATGTAATACTACCCAATGACAGATGTCTAAACAGCAAGATGTGTGCAGTGTAAACACACACAGTATGGAGAATGTAGATACCAGTCCTGTAATAGAGAACTGGGTCAAGGCTCACATCAGCATCCTAACACTACCAGGTCACACCTCATACTGTGTTGTACAGCCACAAAACATGGAACAAGCTACAAAAGGAGGGTTACTAGCAAGAAATGGCAAGGATAACCACACCCCCATGTTGGTACCACAACAAGAAGCAGCATGGATTAGCCATGGTCAAATACCAATGGCTAAAACCGCCTCCCAGTATATAGCCTGCTGCAGACTACTGTCCTAATACCAGGAACTGCACCTGGCCTATGTCGGAATACATGAATATATCAAGCCCCCCAAACCACATTATATTGCTTGACTGAAAATACCCAGACATACACCGAGCATTATACTAGCACCAACACAGTAGGAGAAAATTACCCAGAATCCATAAACCAAAATGCCCAGGAACAATGTACCACTCCCACAAGAGGGGTAAGCATACTGGATGTGATAATCAGCAACATGTGTACTGGATGGCAAGATGAGAAGTGTACCCCTCACTGGTAAGACCAGACCATAGAGTAATCACACTGGATATACACATCCTGACCCCAGTCCCTGGCCAGAATACCACAGTGAAAAACATGTGTAAAGCATAGGTTGCAGCCCTCAAAACTGATGTTGAATCCACAAAAGGCCCTGTGCAAGTGCAGGATATGGGACACACCACAGAACATGTTATACAGGCATTCCATGAACACAGCCAGGAATGCTTGGAGTATGCAATCACAAATAACAACAACACACAATGCCATACACGCAGGCATCTGGCATGCTGGACTCCAGCCATTACCAAACCATGCAAGAGAATGTGGAAGCTATCACATGATAGAGCAAACATAAAAAGGGAAGTAATCACTGACCAGTAGTATGGCAATGACATGTCCACACATACAATCCACTAAGTCCAGCCACAACAAGTAGAATCTGTGAATCCAGAGGCAATGTGACACCAGTCCCAAGTACACAGACAACCACAACACCCCCCAATAAATACAAATATATGTGATAGATGCATCCATGTATCCAAACCAGAGGTTGAGCTCCACCAACTCAGTACTGTCAAAACTAGTCAGGAGGAGAAGGTAACCACATACACCACAAACCCAGTCCCACATAGACCTACCACAACTGTAAACCAAACACATAAACACAGACAAATATTCCCGGAGGCCTTAATTACAAACACACCACACCAACAGAAGCCTCCAAAGCAGATCACAGGCAACCACAACCTTCAAACATAGCACATGCAACAAATAGTATGCAAAGCTGGTGTGCCAAACAGTCACAGGCCAGAAGGAGAAACAACATGCCTGATACAGTCGTAATAGGTGTCTGAATAGGCAGACACACTGCTGTCCCACTCACCAGACTGAACAAGGGAAAGGGTAGAGTAAGCTGCCTGTAGGCTGCCACAAAATGCCACATAACACAAGTACGCAGGTCACCCCAAAGCAAGCAGAAATATGATGCACTCAATGTCCATGCTGGTGTGAATTACCTGAGATGTACCTCCCTGGTCAACATGAAAAGAGACATGGATGGTCCCTCTGAGTATGTACCCCAGGGCAGTATAACACTGGCTGTGTGCAGCATCCAACCCTCACCAAGAATGATGCCATAGTACAAACACAGAATGCTCATGTTTAACAGCTGGCACAGTTACAGCTGTCAGTCCAAGAGGGTCTAATGTCTGTCTGCTTGAGATGTCAAGCATGACAAGCCATGCCGCTGTTCCAGGGATGGCTTGCACCTGTTACCCGTGTGCGTCTGGATACTGGATAAGGCCTTTGCTGCCTCCATAGAGCCGTATGTAGGCAAGGCCAAAAAGACTACCCACCATCCTAGAAAACATAAGTGGTAGGAAACATAAGGGTAATGCTGACCAATGCCAGATGTGTAAACTGCAATATGCATGCCCCTGAGGCACTTCCCATTATGGAGAACATCGATGTCTGTGCAGTGACAGAAGCCTGCTGCAAGCCTAGTGATAGCACACCAGTACTACTAGGTTATACCACATATCATGTGTTATGGCCCCAACACCTGCACCAAAACATCAAAGGAGGGGGAGTATCCATATGCAGCACAGACACCCATATTGTCAGGTAACTGACAATGCACAAAGCAGCGGAGACCACCCATGTGCACATAACTGTAGTCAAAACTGCTGTACAGTCTGTAGCATGCGACAGACCACACTCTCACACACAAGAACTCCACCCAGACATCCTGAAGACACTGGACAGCATGAATGTCCCACCAAATACCAGACAAGGTACACACAAATTACCACATAGGTGTCAAACCATTATGTATGCAAGGAGTAATCAGGGACCTAGGGACACAGGTCGACATTAATCTGTCATGTGACACCCACAATGCCAATGTGGCTATGAAGATTGTCGATATTGGACACCGTGTCATGAAAGGATTCACATCAACATCAACAGAGGTCACTGTGCCGCTGTACTGTTCCCTTATCAGACCCATAATCTAGTACAATGACTCATATGGGATGTACCGTATGTGACACCTGCAGCGGTTCGGAAGACCTCATAGTTACCCCACCAACAGGATAAAGGGTGTGAAATATATGTCATATGCTGACTGGCTGTAGACACCCCAGCTGACTGCAGTCACAGACTGCCTACACAGAGGTATTGTATGTCTGTTGTACAAGGCCATGTCCAACACAGGAGTAATGGACATGCTCCACCACAGGAAATCAAAGCCATTGGAGCTGTGAGAGTCAGATGTCAGCCTCAACACATAATGAAATAAGACGTGCTGGAGGGACAGATACATAACCCAGAGGCTCCCCACACCCAGAAACAGGATCCCAATCCATGGTAGGCAGAGCTCCTCACTGACATCCCTCAATAGGAATATTGCCAAGTGGATGGATGACCGTACATGTATACTGGGGGTCCTCACTGTGTCACGACCAGACAGAGGCACAGTGAAGAACTTCATAAATGGCCATAATTAAACATAGCAAAGGGTGGCGAAAGACACACACACTCTGGCTAGGAATACTAATGGCCTAGGGTGTATAGCCTAGTATGAACCCATGAACCTATGAAGATACAAAACGTACAGGACACTAAGGATAATCACAAGGGTTACCCAACTGATGGTAGGAACCATGTTGGGCATCCACCGATATGCTCCGAATCACACATATTACAAACAACATACCAAACACACACACATATTGCTAACATACAACCTGTCAGGTGCAGTGCAAACACCCCCCCCCCCCAGAGTGCAAAATACCTATCCCAGCAGACTGATGGTCCCCTGACATTGCAGATACTGAGGTAACAGCCATCATCTGCAAAGCAGAACACACAGGAGCAAAGGTATGTGATGGTGTCCTGTGCTGAGGCCAACATGGACTCCAAGAATAATGGAATGCCAAATCACACTACTGCCCAATGTCAGCCTTACCACAGGATATGTACCCAAAGAGCAGTGTACAACAACAGTGGTCCATCACAACAAAGGTGTTGCCTGAATGGATACTCCAAACTACCACCCCAGGATCCTGACAAGCTTGTTCTGCACAGCTATGGAAAGGATCAGTATGTACCGCAGACAGAAGGTTATTGTGGACCTACAGATACTGGACCCTACACAGTGTGGCGGTCGTAACTGCAGAACCTGCCCCTAAACATGTCTGACCCATTTGAAGCAGTCATTAAGGTCATTGATGAGGGCAATGTGGTCCACACAGTGTAGCTGGACTGTGCACATGCTTCTAGACAATACCGTACGTGTTCAGTATGGATATGTTCACCAGCTTAAATATATACCCCTATATCAGTAGAGGGGTTGCAAACCAGACCAAGGACAGAACTGACATGGTCAGACATGCCGCATCCATGTCAGACTACAAAGCGGATATGAGTGGCATCCCACAAGGCCTGGTCTTGCCCCCCCCCATTCTGTATATATGTCCCATAGGTATAGGCCAACATGGAAGGACTGTGACTGAACATGTATGTAGAGGAGTACAAACAGCCCACCATATCCGACCCCCAGCTGACACAAGCAACCCACAAAAGGGCCACCTACAAACAGACAACTGTAGCCATAGCCATGTCAGCAAGCTAATTGCAGAACTGTGTATAGACAACCACCGTGGATATACAGCAAGTGCCCACAAATTACCACACAGGTGTTAACCCATGAGGTACCTAACATGTAATGTGAGACCTGGGTACAAAAGGTGATAGATATCCTGCACTGGACAAACATGTGGCTGTAGTGTTCGCAGAAACATATACTATATACCCACCCAAACATGAAGGTTGGCAGATGTAGATAAGGGAACTCACTGTGGCTCTGCAGTCATCCTCCATCAGCGTCACAAGTGACTACAATAGCCCCTGTGGGATATACCGCAGCAGACACCTCCATCAACTGTAAAGTCCACAACAGTACCCCACCAGGAGTAGCAAAGAGCATGAACAGATGCCATGTGTTGCCTGAGTAAACAAACTGCAGCCCCACACACCGCCACTTCCCAGCTACAGGAAAGCTGTGCCTGATGTATGAAGCCATGTCCAACCTGGAATGAATGAACATGTTGCACCTTGTACAATCTGAATGGCAGTGAGCTATGCACATGAGAGACCTGAACCCCAGCACTGACATACATAGGACAAGCTGTACAGAATGATCCATAACACAGAAGGCACCCCCACTCTTCAGTAAACTCCTGGTACAGGTCAGCCAGAGAGTCACATATCAACACCCCTCAAGAGGAATCCTGATGAGTGGATGGGAGATGGTAGGCTAACCCTGGGTATCACTGTTATGTCAGAGGTAGACGGAGGCACAGTATACTAACCATGACATATGTCATGGCAAACTCCAGTTACAATGTGTGTCAAAGGACAAACACACCCTGTTACTAGCATCAGAAATGTCCTAGGGAACATCGCTAGTGTTTGCCAATGTCCACCCATGTTGTGGAATACACTAGCAATGTTGGACGAGCCTGGTGTAGGTAGTCCATATCTGAACATATTGCAACATGGTCATATGTACACAACTGGCCCCTACACAGTCTGTTGTGCTCACTATGAAGATGTCAAGCAGTCATAGGACTAAAGCCCAGGATACTGTCCACCACAGTGAAAGCACTGAACCAGTACACTATACGGTACTACAGTGTTAGGTCATTATGAAAGTATGTTGAGAACTGTCTGCAAAGTATCCCATGCAATCCCTGCAGGCACAGTATAATCCCTGTTGTGGCAGACACGAAGCAGTTGGCCAGTTAGTACACAACATGACACCCAACACACAACCATAAACATGAGATATTGTTGAAGTTCACACACACCCAAATATGTGGTGGACTTTAGAGTGCAACACATGGAAAGCTCACACTGGGCATGCTTGCACACTTTGATAAATGAGGCATATGTCAGACAACATGCCATGGAAAGGCTGAACTGGGCATGCTCACACACTTAGGCCATATCTCCATTTAGCAGTTGGCCACACATATCTGGTATTTGTACGTGTCAGTCCAGGAACCAACCACAACACAGCAATCAGCCCAGTGCACACAGTAAATGACTACAGAGACATAAGTGATATAGTGGATTGCCGTCATATGCAAACATCTTCCACAGATACACAAGTTGGTCATAGGAACAGGGAATGCTATGGCAATAAAGACCTGCAAACAGTAGAACAGCACAACAAATATTGTGTATCCGACAATTGAACATATGGGTGTAGAGGTCAATACTAGGCTTGTTGCCCTAGGGAATGACAGCTCAGCCAGAGTG
This sequence comes from Protopterus annectens, assembly GCF_019279795.1. Classification (NCBI taxonomy): domain Eukaryota; kingdom Metazoa; phylum Chordata; order Ceratodontiformes; family Protopteridae; genus Protopterus; species Protopterus annectens. Next base: position 290,710,385 of record NC_056748.1, on the reverse strand, counting down.
TGCTTGGCATCTGCATCTCCAGGACAGTAAGCTACTGTGCCACTGTAAAGTAGGTCACAGAAGGCAACATGTGAGGCTAGTGAGCTGTGCCTCTGTCAAGCAGGGGCATCGTGGAGGTCCCAGGGATTGAATGTGCTAAGCCACAGCCATGTTGTCGGTGTGTGCTGTGAGAGGGTTGCTGAGGATCTCTGACAGTAGGTGTCTGTCAATAACAGACTGAGGGGAGCCCTATCTGCATTCTCTGGACGATTCCACTGTCAACACTGTGTTGTAATGAGTATGTGTGAATGAAGTGCCATGCCGGAACTGTTCACAGATGTCCTCCCTCTGTGGGCTACAGCTCTGCAATGTATTAGGCCACTCTGTCTGTTGTACGGTGCATATATGGCTGGTGTACAGCTGACAGGTGTCTTGTTGTGGAGCAGTCATGGGTATATGTGGGATAGCATGACCAATGCAAACCGTACACATGCTCATAGAATGCAATTGTCAAGGATTATGCTGAGTGGCCAGTATAGTCCCCCAGCATGGGTCCTCTGAAGTCATCCACCCCAGTCTACACAAGTGTAGAGTCTGCTTGTGCTAAATACAGTTTGTGTGCAGTGACAACCTTGCCTGGGGGTGGAGATGGGATATGGATGTCCAGGGAAAGGTGGGTATGGTCAGATATCAACAATGGTGGTCTACCTCTGGTGTGGAACAGTGAGTACCCATGTTGCAGATGGACAGGTGCAATATGTATTCCCCCATGTGACTGTGGTGTGTGTTTCTGCCATAGCACATGGACCCACAAATTGTAGTGGCTGTAGGGTAAAGTGGTAGAGGCCTGAGTAGTTCTCACACACAATATGCCTGTACCTGATGTTAACAACTGGAATGGTGTATGTGAACACCTGCATATCATTGCACTGTTCCCAGGGAAGCTAAGTGTGTGTCCTGGATGTGGGTGTGGTGTTCTGGACTGGTTGTGTTGTGTGTTACAGGTCCTGTGGTCCCAAAGCATGGTATAGAACATAACCTGCCAGTGTGATGTGCATATCTGACCCTGACGTAGGTGGCTGCAAATGCATATATATGCTATCCCCCACCTGACAGGTGGTACTACATGTACATACCTCTGTAGAAATAAAGATGTCAGCACCCTATAAATACTACAGGTGCAGAACAGGTGCCCAGTAATTTGGATAGTGCGCTCTGCTAATGTGTCTCCCTCAAGTGTCATAATATAGTTAGGTAGGGGTTCGAGCCCTGCAAATGCTCAGTGTGTGTGTGTGTGTGTGGGAGGGTGAGTGGGGTTTGTGTGTGTGAAAGTCTGTGAGAGGGAAATGTCCCTTTTGGCAACTGGGAAAACACACTACAGGATGCACATTCCCCTTCCTAAACACTGATGATGTCAGCACCCTATAAGTACAGCAGGAGAAGAGAAACTTCCCAGTAATGCGAATAGCACGCTCTGCTAATGTGTCTGTTTCGAGTGTCATAACACAATTAGGTAGGGGTTTGAAACCTGTACATGCTCAGTATGTGTGGAGGGGATTAGTGTGTGTTCAAGACTCTTTGAAAGAAGTATCCCTTTTGCCAACTAGGAGAACACACTACAGGATGCACATTCCCCTTTCTAAACACTGATGATGTCAGCACCCTATAAGTACAGCAGGAGAAGAGCAGCCTCCCAGTAATGCGAATAGTGTGTTCTGCTAATGCGTCCGTCTCAAGTGTCATAACATAGTTAGGTAGTGGTTTGAATCCTGCAAATGGCAAGTGTGTGTGTTTGGATGAGGGGGGTTAGTGTGTGTGCAATTTTGTGTGAGGGAAATGTCCCTTTTGGCAACTGGGAGAACACACTACAGGATGCACATTCCCCTTTCTAAACACAGATGATGTCAGCACCCTATAAGTACAGCAGTAGAAGAGCAGCTTCCCAATAATGCGAATAGTGTGTTCTGCTAATGTGTCTGTCTCAAGTGTCATAACATAGTTAGGTAGTGGTTTGAATCCTACAAATGGTAAGTGTGTGTGTTTGGATGAAGGAGGTTAGTGTGTGTGCAAATTTGTGTGAGGGAAATGTCCCTTTTGGCAACTGGGAGAACACACTACAGGATGCACATTCCCCTTTCTAAACAGTGATGATTTCAGCACCCTATAAGTATAGCAGGAGAAAAGCAGCCTCCCAGTAATGCGAGTAGCGTGCTTTGCTAATGCATCCATCTCAAGTGTCATAACCTAGTTAGGTAGTGGTTTGAATCCTGCAAGTGTGTGTGTTTGGATGAGGGGGCTTAGTTTGTGTGAGGGAAATGTCCCTTTTGGCAACTGGGAAAACACACTACAGGATGCACATTCCCCTTTCTAAACACTGATGATGTCACCACTCTATAAGTACAGCAGGAGAAGAACAGTCTCCCAGTAATGCAAATAGCAAGCTCTGCTAATGCATCCATCTCGAGTATCATAGCATAGTTAGGTAGTGGTGTGAATCCTGCAAATGGCAAGTGTGTGTGTTTAGATGAGGGGGGTTAGTGGGTGTGCAATTTTGTGTGAGGGAAATGTCCCTTTTGCAACTGGGAGAACACACTACAGGATGCGCATTCCCCTTTCTAAACACTGATGATGTCAGCACCCTATAAGTACAGCAGGAGAAGAGCAGCCTCCTAGTAATGCGAATAGCGCGCTCTGCTAATGCGTCTGTCTTGAGTGTCAAAACATAGTTAGGTAGTGGTTTGAATCCTGCACATAGCAGGTGTTTGTGTTTGGATGAGGGGGGTTAATGTGTGTGTAATTTTGTGTGAGGGAAATGTGCCTTTTGGCAACTGGGAGAACACACTACAGGATGCACATTCCCCTTTCTAAACACTGATGATGTCAGCACCCTATAAGTACAGCAGGAGAAGGGCAGCCTTTCAGTAATGCGAATAGTGCACTCTGCTAATGCGTCCGTCTCGAGTGTCATAACATAGTTAGGTAGTGGTTTGAATCCTGCAAGTGTGTGTGTTTGGATGAGGGGGGTTAGTGGGTGTGCAATTTTGTGTGAGGGAAATGTGCCTTTTGGCAACTAGGAGAATACACTACAGGATGCACATTCCCCTTTCTAAACACTGATGTTGTCAGCACCCTATAAGTACAGCAGGAGAAGGGCAGTCTCCCAGTAATGCGAATAGTGCCCTCTGCTAATGCGTCCATCTCGAGTGTCATAACATAGTTAGGTAGTGGTTTGAATCCTGCAAGTGTGTGTGTTTGGATGAGGGGGGTTAGTAGGTGTGCAATTTTGTGTGAGGGAAATGTGCCTTTTGGCATCTGGGCGAACACACTACAGGATGCACATTCCCCTTTCTAAACACTGATGATGTCAGCACCCTATAAGTACAGTAGGAGAAGGGCAGCCTTTCAGTAATGCGAATAGCGCACTCTGCTAATGCTTCTCTCCCGAGTGTCATAATATAGTTAGGTAGGAGTTTGAAATCTGTAAATGGCATGTGTGTGTGTTTGGATGTGGGGACTCTGTGTGTGTGCAATTCTGTATGAAAAACATGTGCTTTTTTGAAATCAGGGGATCACACTACATGATGCACATTACCCTTTCCAAACAGTGATGATGACAGCACCCTATACATACAGCTTGAGAAGAGACATCTGCCAGTACTCAGAATAGCGCAACCTACTACACCGTCACTCTCAATTACCATAACATATTTAGGTAGGGGTTTGAAACCGGCAAGTTTGTGTGTGTGCATTTCCGTATGAAAAACATGCTAGTTTTGGCAATCAGGAGATCACACTACCTGATGCACATTACTCTTTCAAAATACTGATGTTGTCAGCACCCTGTAAGTACAGCCAGAGAAAAGGAACTATCTAGTAATCCGAATAGTGCGCTTTGCTAATATGTCTCTTTCACGTGTCGTGACTTAGTTAGGTAGGGGAATGAATCCTGCAAATGTCAAGTGTGTGTGTGGGGGGTGTGTAAATGCAAGTATGAGAGAACAGATCCTTTTGGCAAATACTAAAATACACCAGATGCTGCATATTCCCCCAGTAAACACAGGGGATGTCACCACAGTATCAGCACAGCCAAACAGGGCTAGTTGGCTAGTAATGCCAATAGTGTGCTCTGCTACTGTGTCTTTTACCATTGTCAGAGTACAGATAGGCATGTTTTGGTAACCCACAACTGCCATGTGTGGTTGTGTCACACAGTAAGACCTTGTGTGGGTCTTTGTACATAACAATGCATGCCATTGCCTAAACCAGCAATGGCATTGCACACATGATGTATGTGTGTGACACATACACATAAATACCTGTGACCTGCAGTAGGTACCATGTCTGACACATGCCTCGAGTGGATAAATGGTATTGCAATGTATACCAATATGACTATGTCTTACTGTGCAGGGTCCACACGCGGTATGTGTCTATACAGTGTGGGTGTATATGGTAAAATACCTACAGCAGAGGATACACATCTGGTCTGGGCCATATAGTGTCCATGTATTTGATGTACAGGTGCTGCATGTTCCCACCTGTTGTGGTAGTGGTAACATGTCATTCCACTGCAATTCAGTGACCACATGCTGTGAACCCTTCAACTAGGGTGTTGTAGCTACAGTAATGCTCATGTACAATGTTTGGCTGGATGCAGTCCAGCCATATAAAGACAGTTCTTGAGACTGTCATATTGCCAGTGTTGTTATGGAGGATAGGTGGTCTTCCTGTGTATGGGAGGGTTGTGTGTGCCAGGCTATGAACCAGATAGCAGTCCGACACACTGTTAGCTGCACATGATTAGGCCTTGATGCTTTGTGCTGTGCCAACAACCTGGAGGTGTGTGCATCTGTGGTACCTTGGGATACCACCCCCCTGTCCATGTGTGTTACATGTGTAGGGGATGACAGGCATGGTATGGGGCATAACCTGTCAGTGAAGGGTAACACCTGTGAGCCACGAATCAGGAATCTGGTACTGCACAGACACTGCAGTTCACCGTGCTGAGGACAGTGTCCGGTGCATGCATCTTCTGGTGTACACTGCTGTTGTTGTGTAGCAGCACTGTTAGTGTCCTAACCTGTGTGATACCCACGGAGGTGGCTATGTAAACCGTATCCTGCAGCATAAGGCAGTATGTGTGTACCAAAGAGCTTTGCCATTATACATCGAGCCATGGGTGTCACGTGCAAGATGACCCTTGCACATCATTGTGGCTTCCCTAGCATGTAAGTACTCATTGACAGCCAGCGGATACCCTATGAATGACATCGGAGACTGAGCATAATGTAGACATACAACACCCTTCCCACATATACTGGTAGCATACCTGTTAAGGGTATATTGGCAACCAAGATCAGGCTCATACTGGCCTGTGCCACATGCTGAGAGATCCATTCTATGTTCCCTATCATGTAGTCCAGTGAGGTATGTCTCAGGTCAGCCATACTGGCATGGTCAATGGGTGAGTCATATGTGTCCATGCCTCTGACTGACCTGTATGTATGTGTTCTGTGGTGGACCATAGTGCCCCTGAGGCATATCACTGTGACCTTCACCAGATACAGCCTGTTGAGCGGGACCCCAGTGCAGCACCCAAGACAGGTACCTGACACGTCTGTAGCAGGTGTGTTGTGTAGCCCTACAGGCTGTGAGTGTGTGGCACAGGGGATGTGTGTGCCATGTGTGGCATGTGCTCTGTTCTGACGGAACATATGCCTGTGTTCCAGCTGCGGAGGTGTGTGATGCTCAGGCAGGATGCTATTCTGAGTTCCCAAGTATGCCACAGTGTGTTCAGCATGCTGTCAGTGCGTGTCAATGTCTGACTTGTATTGTAGTCACTGTAATATATTTTATTTATTTATTTATTTATCCTACATTTGTTGACCGGGATAGTCCGACTGGATGCATGTCCATTTCCAGGGGAGGCCCAGAGAGAAAAGCTACAAGGGTAAGCAGATACAGCATTACATAATACCAGCATTACATATTACAAACAGATTATTTACAGAGATTACATAAGTAAGCAAGTTAAACATGTTCCACAAGTTAATGTTAGTCCTGAGCACAAGACAGGATCAAATTAAATTACACAGTAAACTGGTTAACAGATTTTACAAATTTGAGTTAGCCAGGCTTGATACATTGACATAGCCAGTTAAGTGACAAATGTTGTTTGAGTCTAGTGTTAAACTGACCTTAGGTGGAAAGTAAGGTAATATCAGCTGGAAGTGAGTTCCAGGATCTACTTACAGAGTTTGCAAAGAGAGAATCACCGGCTGTGTTATTAAATTTGCTAGTCTGAATTAGTAGTTTGTTAGAGAATTGAAGCGGTCTAGGATTGTTATAGGGGGTGATAATATTTGAAGTGCAGGAGTATTGTCCGGATTATAGAGGATTGTATAGGCCATAATCAGTTGGTTATACTGTATTAGGCTGGGTAGTTCAAGCCAACCAAGCTGATTTAGATTGATGCAATGATGTGTCCTAAAAGGCAGCCCAGTGGCAAACCTGGCAATATGGTTGTAGCAAATTGAGTGTTTGTTAAGGACAGTCTTGTTCATATTCGAGAGTAGAGGGGATGCATACAGAAGGGTTGAAAGAAGGTGTGAGCGAGCTATGGCACCTTTAGTTGGAGAGGTTAGGAAGGCTTTTATTCTGTAAAGTGACCCTAGTTTTTTATTGATGGCTTTGATAATTTGGTTAACATGTAGGTCACATTTGAGATTATTGTCTATGATGACACCTAATAGTTTAGTAGATGGGTCAGGGGAGATTATTGTGCCATCAGTTGATGTTATGGTAAAGGTGAAAGCGGTAGACCTACGTGTTGGTGAAATAACAGCAGTTTAGTTTATTTTGGCTTTAGGATCAGACGATGTTCAGAAAGCCAGTTTTCTATTGTATTAAAGGTGGTCTGTGTAGCTGACCATAACTCTACTGGAGATGTGGCTGAGCAGATCAGAGTAGAGTCTTCAGCATTTTGGATACAGCTGACTTTTGGGATGACATTATAAAGGTCGTTAATGAAGATGGAGAACAGCAAGGGCCCTAATATAGAGCCTTGTGGTACTCTGACGGTGTTAGGTAGAAGGTTAGAGAGTTTGTTCTGCCAGAGGACAGCCTGCTGTCGACCATGCGGGTAGGATTGAAACCATTGGAAGGCTCCAGTATCTAGACAGAATGTTTGCAGGGTGTGGATTACAAGTTGGTGATCAACCATATCGTATGCCTTGGAAAGATCCAAAAAGAAGGCTGAGGATATATAATTAGTGTTGCAAGTATGGTTTATGGTGTTAGTAAAGGCTAGGAGGCCTGAAGTAGTGCTGTGATGAGGACGGAAGCCATGCTGAGTGTCTGCCATAAGGCGATTTTGGATTAGGTGGTGAATTGTCTATGAATAAAGTTTCCATAATCTTTGCAAGTGGAGAGAGTATAGCTATTGGCCTATAATTGGAGAATTCAGTAGAGCTGCCTCCTTTGTGAAGTGGGATTACATAGGATATTTTCCAGATGGTGGGAAATTTAGATTCTACCATGGTTCGTTTGATTAGTTTTGAGACGGGGTAAGCAATAGCATCATCTGATTTTGTAGGTACGGCAGGAGTTGATCAGCAGAAAGTGTAGTGGGTTTCACTTTTTCAATCAAGGCACGGAGAAGTGAAGTGGCGACTGGTTGGCAGCTGAACGCAAGTAGGTTTCTAGGGGTGCTACTTTCAGGACCAGGGGAGCTAGGAGGTAGATGGCTAGCTAGGGCTTGAAATGTCTCAGTAAAGAATTGGTCAAAACTATCAGAAACATCTCCAGGGGGTTTATCAATAGTAGCAGCAGGGATTGGGGTTGAAGTTTGTCCAGGATGTAGTATATATGACATGCCACCTGACAGGGTATGGCATTACTTGGTTCAGAGAGCTCAGTCCCCAGATTGGCTGTGTGGTGGCATCCCACACATGTGTTGTACATTCCTGGCCAAGGGTGATGGCTGACTGCATACATGTGGCAGCTGTGACATTGCCACATGACTCACATAAACCACAACTGGACCATAGAGGTGATTCACAGGTTACTTTTGCACATGCTACCCTAGTAGTGTGATTGCCATGGTGAGTACCAACACATAGGGCCAATAGGGAACAACATACTGAAGGTGTGTATGTGTGGGTGTACTGCTACTGTTTCATAGCACTGGCATATATGACTGCACATGTGGGTAAATGCCAGGTAAGACATGTGCAATGTGTCACAGGCAACGTGCATACAGGACAGACAGTGACGTTCTGTCATGTGTAAAGTTGACATACGTATCGTACGCTATGCAGATGTCACTAGGAGTCTACAGAAGCACTGTAACTCTGCATTGCAGGTGTAAGCAGTGTTCCAAGGAACCCCAAGCGAACATGCATGCAAACAAAGCTACAGTAAGCAGGGCTGGAAGTAGTGCACTGTACAACAAAGAAGGGGTAACAATAACAGTAAGTAACAATGCAAATATGTAGGCACGACCAACATGTACCCAGGAATACACAGCACAGATGCCCATGGTAGAACTGATATTATGTCATAGTTATTTGTGATTTGGATTACATTGGTACTGCACACATATCTACATGTGCGAACATCCACATTGCATAGTCGTTGTGGGCAACTTGACACCATTACTGTACATGTCCACCATTGCATATCACTACTTGCGTTAGCTTCCCCCCTGTGCTACCCATGTATGTGGCTATCTGTTGACAACCTTACCACCGGCATGCAATTATGTGCAGCTGTTACACTTTGGTATGTACTATGTGTGCAGATAACAATTCAGGACATTCATACAGTTACTGCAGCAGGCATGCTGGGATATACACACAGTCATAGCAGCACACTGTACTGTTACCAACATGATACTACTAATACACTTCTATGTAGTCACCCTGTGCATCAGCAACGTGTTTACCTGTTCCCGCAATGATGTTAGAGATTGCAGGAGGTGGCACAGTGTCATCATATGCACAGGGTGTGAATTAGGTATGCCTGAGTCAGCCACTGATACCACCAATTGACATGTGTGTGTATGTGTGTTGGTGAGGGGCAGCAGTACAGGGTGGGGCAGTGTTGGTGCAGTGTGTGCGTGTATGTGGTCACCCTAGGTGTTAACATTTAGCATGTGTGTATGGATGCACACAGTTCCACCTCATGGCTGCCATATACAGAGGTTTGTGGACAGCCACAGACTGCACCTGGCAGGTCATACAGATCAGTGTCTGTGGGCACGGACGCGGTACCTGTGCCTGGCAGGGGTGCTACGGACCGTATCCAGTACTAAGCCAGACTGAGTACTGTCATCAGAAGTGAGAGTGTGTTGACTGGACACAGGTCCCTGTTTGGACTGTCCAGAGCCACGTGCACGTGGTCACCTGGGGCATTCCGATGACAACACAGACCCAGCATTGCTGGGGCTGCTGCTGGCACTATGGGGGTGTACACAAGCCTGTTGTCGTCCGTGCCGACTGCCAGCTGCTGCTGTTGCCGGCATATGGCCACGTTGATGCCGCAAACGCCCACCATTGCCCTGGCTCATGGACATTTGGTTGTGGAACTGCTGTAATATGTCCCCACAATGTCTGTCTATGACATCGGTGAAATTACGGATAGCATCCGCAATGTCACGCATACTGTCTGTCATGGCTGTGTGACATGCTCTCAGCTCCCTCAGACCCTGTCTGGTGTACCTTTCCATATGTGACTGTGCCTGCATGACAGTCCGAAACATAGCTGAGGTTGACAGACCTCTTTGGGCACGTCGGCCAGAGGCAATGCACGGATGCTCCCACGAGAACCCATGGGCAACTGTCTGTGTGGTACCATCGGAGGACCCTGCCCATGGCTGCTGTGTGGGGATGCATGTGCCACAGGTACCACATTACCCTGGTCTATGCCCACTGTATCCTGTCCATCACCTAGGGACAATGGTGACAAAGGATGTACTGGCAGGATGACTGTGCGCAATGATGGGGTTGACAGTTGTGTACTGTCAATTGGCTGTGTGGATACACAGGTACATGGCCAGATATCAGTGCACAGCCAACTCCTGTGCAACAATACCTGCCACATTCCACACAACATAGTAGCATGCCCCATCGGTCAGCACACACTGACAGGTCCAATGCACAACCTCACTCTGGGGGTTCATCCCAAGGTACTGTATGTGGGACACCATCCTCTACTGTGATGTGGACAGAAGTTACTCGGCCTGGATATACATATCCCATCACCACCACCAGCACAGTAGACTACTTTGATATGTATGTGATTAGACAGTTATTCACTTGCTGGGACTGAGATGGTATCCATGCAGCACACTGGGCCAGTGGAAGCCACAACCCACACTGCTGACCCCTTTGCAAATGCTTACCACGGACATGCCACAGATTGCATGGAACTTGCACACACATGTCTAACCCAGACCCTATGCACAAAGGTTAGGCATCCTGTCCGGTGGACCCCAGGCAGAGGCAGATTGTATAACAATAGCAGGAGGCTACTGCAGGACAGAGCACATTCACATTAAGGGAAGGCATCTGTGGTCAGCACTGGTACTACGCCACGGTCCTTCATAACAACGCCACGGCCTACTCTGGGAGAGAAATGGCCACAAACACTATGGATGACCACAAGGCCTTCTTCAGTTATGTTACACATATGGACCACATGCCTCAGATATGCTCTGTGTTAATACACACCTACTTAACATTCACCAAACACATGGATATTGGCAACAGTCTTGCAGACAGGTTCGGTGCACGTATTCCCCCTCCTTCTCCCTCACCAGTTGAAATATTTATCACAGCTGTATGTAACCTCCCTATCATCTCACATGTCCAGGTGAGGGCCGCCCTCAGCAGAGCAGAACACACAGCATCACTGTGACCTCATGGTATCCCTGGATGTGTGCTACCTGCACTCCAAGAGGACATACAACCGCATATAACACTGATAATTTATCTTGGCCATACTACAGGATATGTACCTGGACAGTGTCACACATCGACAGTGGTCCCACACCACTAAGGAGGCACCTCGACTGACCCTGGGAACTACCCAGAGAGAGTCACAGAGTCACAGAGTGTAGGTTTTTTTTTTGTTCTCTCTCTCTCAGTTTTCTCTCTCCCTCTGTCTGCTTCCAGACAGTGCAATAAATGTATTGCATGTGTGGGGTGTTAGTACTGAATGCTTTTGTAGGTATCTGCATAGGTCCATGTGATGGCCTCTGCACCAATTGTAAGCCAGCATTTTCTAATTGCATACAGCCAGTTGTGTACTGATTGCAGTTCTCACTGTGATTTCAGGTCAGTGCTATAAAAGGGTGTGTGGGATAGGCGTTGCCCTTTCAGATTGTAAGGGTGGGGACCATGCTGGTATGCTGTGGACACTGTTCTGTGAGTGTAAAGGTTAGTATCTCTCTCATGATTCAGGCTGTGTTGTAGATTCACATTTCTCCATTCCTCTCTCCTGTTCCCTGTAGTATGTGTGTATGCACAATGACTCCTACAACTATATATAGATATTTATATATATATATATATATATATATATATATATATATATATATATATGTACATATACATACATTTATATATGTACTTTAACTGACATTATTACCTACAAGCTAACAACTAGCATGGCTGTTTCTGTTCACACACTACTATTGTGGGAATCCAGTAGTTTTGACAGTAATTCTACATGACATGCTTTGGGTACTACACATCCTATATTCCCTTTACATTCATCCCTACTATTACATGTTATATTTATTTTAGCACAATGTTCTTGTATAAGAGTCATGGCTTAGTGGTAGGTCATACAGACTAGTGTTTCCAAGGTCCTGGGTTCGGGACTGATAGTGGGATTTCATTTAGCTTTTGAACTGAGTACAGGACCTGTCAATCAAAGTGACTAAGGCACTTTTAAGCAGTTGTAGCCGGGTTAGCGCTGGTTTGTGTGGAGCTCACACATGCGCACTGGCGTTTAGCTCCACGCACACAAGCGCACACCCGCTTATAACCGCTTACCAGTGCTTACTCTGGCGCACACCCGCTATTTTCTTTGAAAGAAATGAAAATGGGGAGACAGGAAAGTGGTGAAAAAGGGGTCACAAAGAGGGTAAGAAAGTAGGGAAACAAGCTTGGGATTTGCAGGAGGGATGTAGGTAAGGCCCATAGCTGCCCATTTCTTCATCAGCAACAGCTGTGCATATGTATGTAATTTGGTGTGACATTTGAAACCTTCCACCCCTGAGAGAGGTGTCAGGACAACAATAATACTTGTTGTACAGCCAATTGTAATTGATAGATTCCATGTCCAGCAGACATGTGTGCAGAATGGGCAGCTATGTATGGGGCGTAATTTTTTTTGTGGGTACAGTGTGCCCTTTTTTTTTTTTTTCAGGTAAGAGTGGTATGTCAGGTGAAGGAAGTCGGTACAGCTGGGGAGGTAGGTTGGGTAGGTAAACAGACAAGACAAACAAAATGCATACAGGGGCAGTGTATGACGCGTGTGGGGGGGTTACACAATTGACGGGAATGGAGGTTTGGATATCCAGAGCCCATGAGCCCACAGATGGCAACAGTGGAACTGATATCCCCACCCATAGGCAGTTGCCACTGTTTCTTCATTGCCCAGGACGGGGCTGTACTGGGGGCTGTGTAGGCCGGGCGACAGGCATGCCCGTAAGTTGTGCCACCCGTGCCTCAAGCTAGCGTAGGGGCTCGAGAACAGAGTCCCGAATCTCCCTACGCACCACAGTCCGGATGCTACAGAGGGTGAGTGGTGGTTCTCCTCCGGCCACACTTGCAGAGGGGGGGCGAGCCCCATCCCCTGCAGCGCTTCCACCCGCAGGTGGCACAGGGCCACCGGAGGAGGGTCCAGACTCGGCACTAGTGCCAGGTCCACTCGGAAGCTGAGGTGGAAGAGGTGGGTCCACTGGAACCCGCCTTCCCTGTCATCCTATGTTTTGCATTATGTCATGACAGTTTGGGTTAGTGACATATAATACCATTCACAATTAGTTGTAACAGCATGCATTAGTATTCCCATTAACCAAACACCCAGATATTCACACCATTGAACAGCGTGCATAACACATGCATAATTTGAACAGCAATACACAGTCCAACAACATGCAGGGTTAATTGATGGCAACAGGCCATCAGGTTTGGATGTATGAACAGGGCAGATGCATCAACGGACATGCAAATATATATGACCCAACAGGACAAACATCCAGGGGTGTTAATTGTGATTGCACATACCATTTTCACGTGGAATGGGTTATATGTGGTTATAGGGTGGGGTGAAGAAAATAATATTAACACCTTCAAATACCAATACATATGCTGTACATTTCTAATAGCTACCGATATATACACACTACTGTTCTAACTACAGTTTCCTATATGACAACTATTTCAACTTGGTGATAGGACTGTTACTGCAACATCAATATACATTGTATTGTTCTTCATACACATTCATATCTAGCTTTGTTCAGCTACATCATCCTGCTACATTTGCTTTATATAGCTGTAGACAAGTGTGGATGTTTGGTATATCAGACAATCATCCTATCTGCATATTGCAGACTGAGAGCAACATATCCAGATTTTGGGATACACATTCCAGATGCAGCAACACTTTGAACAGATTTCGCTGTTTGGTTTTGATTCTCACATGCATTTCATTCTGTCTTGACTGCAGTATACTTTATTCAGGGGTTATTACTACTGTATTGCTGGATTCATTACACTTTCTCACACTCTCTCACTTGCTTTCATTTTACTATTCAGGATGGTACTTACTTCTAGGCTTTATTGACATGTTTTACCTGTAGTTATTACAATCCTTTCCAGCAGTCTCACTTCTGTCATGTTTCAGTATTTCAACAGGGATATATTTCACACGTGATTTCATCATCTTCTGCAGCTATACTTTTCAGCCTGCTGCAGGTTGTGTACTATTTTTTTACAGGTGGGGCATTTTTATTTCAGAATTTATGTCAGACATTTTCATTTTTCTGTTTGGCTTACAGGCTGCAACACACTTTTGTAATCAAGCAATACTTGCAGACACTTTCACACTGTTACTTGCACATTTTATTCCTTAGTGACTACACTGCATTTTTTTGCTGACTGTCATACTTTTATATTTCTTTACAGTTACTGGTAGTGGATTACTGACCTGCCTGGTGGCAACGCACCAGCCTATCGCCATAGGCTCTGCGGTTCACAGAACGGACACCTGCAGCTGTAATATAAATGAAGTAATATTGGAATACACATCTCCATAATATCAGCTAGTTTAATTTCTTACATACATAATTAAATGTAACTTACTCAGTAGTGGGGCGTTGGGCATTTGCCGGGCCTCCTGGATCCAAAGGTTCAGTTGGTCCTGCTTGTGTCTCTTCAGGTCCACATGGTGGTGACAAACCTGCTCACCAGTCCTTGGAATCCCTGTGGCACTGGTGAGATCATGGGCCAACCGGTCCCACACCTCAGCCCTGTATGCTCCCCAGAGGACCTGGCCCTGCATGAGTTGGGCCTCATGATTCTGGACTAGGAGCCAGACCATGTACCTGGACTCCTCAACGCCCCACCTCTGTGCTCGAAAGCAACTACCCTCTCCTACTCATGTCATTCTGCCTGCAGTTCAGTTCTACAATCGTTTATGCTGTGTATTCCCGCCTATGGGGCTTATATAGTCCATTTTTCCCGCACATATCTGTGATTGGCCATTTTGGAATTGTATCAACTTCAGTAAACCTGCATTGTCATGCTCCAGTTTGTATTCATTCCTATATATTAGCTATTATTGCATTTATAGGTACTGCTGTCGTGGCTTAGTGGTTTGGTACCTTGACTATGATGTATAGTATCCTGGGTTCGAACCTGGCCACTACTTTTTATTTTTTATGACTGTCTAGACAAGCTGAGGGGTGTGTCTGTGTAAAGGCAGCTTTGATACGGCTTGCTCAACGTTGCCCGTCGGTTAGCTTGTTTGCACGGTGCGCAGCTCTGTGCAAATGGGGTACGCTGGTTTAAGTTTCATTTGGCTATCGGCACGCATATTACGCTCAGCTCAGCTAGGGGCACATAGATTCAGCGTGTTAAACCACTGCTCAGCTACGGGCACTCATTTTGCACCAGTTAAACCACTGCTCACCTACGGGCAGATGCACTCACCCTGTTAAACTGTAGCTCAGCTATGGGCACATCTGGCATTTTTTATTGCTTTGTTACCTCACATTTCTTCAGTATAAATGGGCTACTTCATTACATTTTACATAAAATGTGATTTTATGTGTACATATTTGTCAGGGACTTGTTTCGTGCTTATTTTGCTAAAAATAAAAATTGATGTTGCGGGGGGCTCGAACCATGAATGCCTGCTCTTCAGCCAACATCTCTACTGCTACGCTATTGTTTCTTGGCTTACTTTGCATATTTAGTTCTTATATGCTTTCCCACTGACTGCTAACTGTAGCTGTGCTACGGGCACGCCCACAGCATCTGAAGCACTCACGGTTAAACATCTTTACAATTTAAAAAAAATTATGAGATGTTCATTTGTACATTTTATGTTCGTAGTCTGTGGGGGCATGTGTTGTGTTGTGTTTATTCACATTTCCATGGACTCTGTCATGGGTGTTTACTTTGGGCACTTTTCCTCTTCTGGGGGCGTGTCCGCTTACAGGGCTCAGCCTACGGACATGTCCCTACTGTCTTACACGGACCGTGTTAACTTTAGGTGTGATTCAGCATGCTCTCATGAATATGCAGAGCATGCTGACATCACTCCGTTTAACTGCAGCCTCAGTGTATGAGTTATAACTCTTACACGGAGGCTTTGTGAATCCTGCCCAATGTCTCTAAAAGGTATTTTATGGTATTTCAAAAGTAACAATATGAAGAAGTGAATTAGTTCAGGAAAATATGAAGTGTTAAATGGATTTTTAATGAGTCTCTGTGATATTTAGGGAGCTAATACACTTCTGGATGAGGTTAAATGATGTCTTCAAAACAGAAAGTGGAATATGTATAAATGACAAGAGTACTGCACCAAAAACAAGCACTAGTTATAATGAAAAATCAGTGTTCAAAGAAGTACAAGGTCTGAACTACATAAACACATGCATGCACACACACAGACACACGCACACGTGCACACCCACACATGCGTGTGCATGCATGCATGCGCGCGCACACACACACACACACACACACACACACACACACACACACACACACACACACACACACACACACACACACACACACACAAACACCAAGGGGAGATGGAAAGACATGCTGTATTATAAAATATCCCAAGCTTGCTGTTAATTCAGTGAGTAAGATATCATTTCAATCTGCAGTATATGAATTACTTTGGCAGACACAGTCTAAGTTTCACAGAAGCATAAGCAGCTCCACTAAATTGGGGAGAGGGGCTCAATTATGACATCTCTGGTAACGGATGGTAATTGTTCAGAACCAAGAAATGTTAGCAATGACAGGAACAAATAACACCTTCACTGTAGTCAAGTAAAGGGAAGTGGAAGAGCAGCATCAGAAATCTGTGTCCATTTCAACAAAAACATGTTCTTATCACCTCCGTCAGACAGTGCAGGGCCAAGCTCCACTATCACTGTAAATATGGAAGTAACAAGTTATCACAATGGGATACAGTGTCGACTGTCATAGGAAGTAGTGGTGAAACACTAACTCCCTGTAAAGAAAATGCACCTTCTCCTAATTTTGGACTACTTTATAAATGCAGTACAATCTCAGAATGATTCCCCTTAAAAGATCTACCATTCTGTACTCTCTAATCCATGAGCAACATACTACAGACAACCAGAACTTGAGCAATAAATATTGCTGGCATAATTCAATGGGCTTTTGTCATATGGCTTCCAGCACTGGATAAAAATGAAACATCTTTTAATGTCACAACACAGCTGTTCATTGATACAATAAGCAAAACCACAGTGCTTAGAACCTGGCATGCCATCACCACAGATAAAGACCTTGACGTGTTTGTTAATTCTTCAAATAAAATAACAACAAAGGGTATTAAGGAAACTGACAGGTAAAGAAAGGGCATAAACATGTTTGCTTACCTTTACTAATTTTCTTTTGCCACAGCAAAAAGAGGTGCGAGTAGATATCAGAACACTATATGAAGCAAAAAATCATTCTCAAAAGAAGGACATTTGAAATACAGATCTACAAGTGATCCTTGAGGAATTTCTCAAGACCAGTTCTACTATGGAAAGTTGAATGTCAAAACCCCAAGACCCAAAAATGTCAAAAAATATGGCTGAAACACAAAAGGGTGAAAAGGTGAACAGTCATTGTTTGTGCAGGGGGGCAATCACCCCTGCAACCCCCTAATGTGGGGCAAGCCCACTTCACATCCCTGAATACATACACAACTCCATGGTCACACTGCTCTGACAAAGGGATAAATCCCCCACAAGAATTAGAGCTGTGCTGCTCTACATCATGTGCTTCAGGAAACTGCCAACTGAGGAAGTTCAGTTCATCCACCTGTAAAAAGGCCATCAGTACCACCTGCAGCATCTGCAGCCAATCTCCAAATTATCTGGCAACAAGCCCTAAGCCTCCTTAACAAAAAAAAACACAAAAAGAAAAATAAAGTCTGATACTAAAAAAATGAAAATGCATATTAATAGGTGCACTGTAAACAAGATGCCTTTCTCAGAGCATTATGTCACTGGATGTTTGCCATGGGAAGAGGAAAAGAATGACACTTCACCTCAGATATGACATGAGATATGGAGAGCACTCGGTTTGTGTGCTACTATATTACTATAGCAAGGCTGCAGGAAGTGCAGTTAAACGCTAAATGCATTCATCCTCAGAAAGTGCAGCATGTTGAACCCCACTGAAGCCCATCAAAGAAGGGTGGAAGGATGCAGTGTATCAAGTTATCTGGAGGAGCTGTCAGCACAGGACAGGAAGGAGTCTCAAAGGAACATTACCTCACACACGCACAGGATAGTAAAATAGATATAAGTTTAGCAGGTGATGCCAGCACAGACGAGTTAAATTAGAATTGAGGTGTTCATTCCTGGACTGGGAAGTTAAAAAAGAGAGTTAACAATGGCTGCAGTCATGCTTTTTCCATGTTGTTTCTTATACTTTGCCATATTGTATATATACAGCTGGTACAACAGAGCATAGACAGTGGCAAATGGCCTAAAAGATCGATGTTCTCAATGAGCTGAATCCATAGCTCCTTTTAGTTGAATGCATAGTATCTAGCTTTAGCTTCCCCAGGCCAAAATGTGTGGAAGAATTCCAATGGCTAAGGGGTGTGCCTGCTATTACAAGCCTTCTTTTCTGGTTATGAACAAGAACACAGAGGAGCTCAAAGAAAGAACTGACTTGTCTGTGGAATAAACTAAAAGAATTGTGGAAATTACACCATATGGCGTTAATTCTCAGCAATTCAGTCGTGTGCCATGCAATCATCTATTCAAAACATTTTACAATATGGCATAATTCATGCAGCTGTGTCAAGTGTTTAGCTGTGTCCCTGGATCCCAGTTTATATGCAAAATCAGGCAGTCGAAACTCAGGGCTGGAAATATTTCTTCTGTTAATACATTTCACAAAAGTTAGTTGATGTATAAATGTGTTTTTGTCTGAAGGTGAAATTTTGTTTCTGCACATCTTTACAAGGCAATAAAAAACTGTACGCTACTATGCATAATGATTGGAAGGAAGTTATAAAAAGTGGTGAAATGACAACAACATGTTAAACTTATCTCTAAACTAAATTAAATGTTAGTAATAATGAATATGACATTTTTCCTAAGTGAAAGCCAAGATGAGTGTAAATTGCTTAACAAAATGCTCCACACCGGAAGTATATCCCTCATTGGTGAGATCTGATCATAAACTAATCTCACTGGAAATCCACATCCCGCCCCCACCCCAAACAAAAAAGACCATAGTGAAGAACTTCTCTAAAGCAAACTTCACACTACTCAAGACTGGTGTGGTATCCTTCAAGGCCCCTGAGCCAGAGGAAACCACAACCCAAGCTGCGGAAGCCCTTACAAATGCCTTCTATGAACACCTCCGGGACTGCATGGATCAGGCAATCCCAAATAAAACCAAGACTCTTTCCACAAAGGGCAAACGTCCAGTCTGGTGGACCCCAGCCATTAACAAACTTTACAATAAGAGGAGAAAGCTATTACATGATAGAACAAAATCCATAAAAGGAAGTCACCCCTGATCATTATTAGTAAAAAAATACGAGCACTCATAAAATCAACTAAGGCCAATTTTGAGAGAAAAATTGCCATGGATTCAAAGGACAATCATAAGGCCTTTTTCAGCTATGTTAGGAACCTGGGTGGAAACTCCCAGATATGCTCAGAATTAGTCCAAAATGATACAAAAATCACTGAACCCACAGACATTGCCAACATACTGGCAGACAGGTTCAGTGCAAACTTCACCCCTCTCCCCTAAAGGAGAGATAACTATCCCAGCCGAGTGTAGCCTCCCGGACATCTCAAATGCGCAGGTGAAAGCTGCTCTCTCTAAAGCTAAAACACAGCATCAATGGGACCGGATGGTGTCCCCGGCTGTGTGCTACACGAGCTAAATGAGGAATTAAACCCACACATAAGGCAGCTGTTTAATCTCAGCCTTACCACAGGATACGTGCCCAAGGAGTGGCGTACGGCAACTGTGGTCCCACTCCACAAAGGTGGCACCTCTACGGACCCTGGTAATTACCGCCCCATAAGATTAACAAGTCTAGTCTGCAAAGCTATGGAGAGGATCATAATGGAGCTCATAAACAAAGATATAGGGGACTTGCAGACATTGGACCTGACCCAGTTTGGCTTTGTCAAGGGAAGATCATGCCTTCTGAACTTGGTCGACTTCTTCGAAACAGTCACCAAGGCCATTGATGAGGGAAAGGCAGTCCATACAGCCTACCTTGACCTTGCAAAGGCTTTCGACACAATACCCCACTTGGGTATTGTAGAAAAACTTACCAGCTTAAATGTAAACCCATATGTCACAAGATGGGTTGCAAACTGGCTAAAGGACAGAACCCACAGGGTTAGAGTTGCTGGCGCTGTGTCAGACTCCAAGCCGGTCACAAGTGGTGTCCCACAGGGCTCGGTCCTTGGCCCCCTATTGTTTGGCATCTACTTCTCAGAAGTACAGGCCAGCATGGGAGGACTTTGTTGACAAAGTTTGCAGACGACTGCAAACTGGGCCATAGTGGAAAGTGCATCGACACGGATATCCTTCAGAAGGGACTCACGGAAACAGATAGCTGGTGCCAGAGCCATGGCCTGAAGTTAAACGCCAAAAATTGTATAGTCATACCCTTCGGGAAAAACAAGGTAACCCCAAGCTACCATATAGGTGGCAATCCACTAAGCACAGAAGAGGTTATCAGGGACCTGGGGACCCAGGTTGACAGTGGCCTTTCTTTGACACTCACATTGCTAAAGTTGTTAGAAAGACCTTCTACATTGCCCACCTGATCATAAAGGGATTCACATCCAGATCTAGTGAGGTCATTGTT
>NC_056748.1:290644775-290684775 GCF_019279795.1 Protopterus annectens | reverse complement strand
GCTACTCTTATAATATCTGTACTTAATCATTTACATTTATTTTATCCACTTTTTATATCTTCAAAAATCTTTGTTACGTAGTTTTCCACATAACGTTTTTACTCTTTTATATTTCAAAAACGCACTACGTAGTTTCTGCTTCTTGACAGTGTTAACATAGTCTACCACTTTTCTTCTTACATGGCATATTTCCTTTTACTGGCAATTTATCTATTACCAGTCCCAACTAAAATTGATAACATTCTACTTTCTGAGTACACCGTTTGCTTCATATTTTATAGCATTAAATTTTTCATCTGTTAGATTTTCCCATAGTTTTACATAATAATGTTTTATCATTAAATTCTTGTACATACTTTTTTATCTTTTTCTATATCATCATTTTTATTTTCCACAAAAATATTTTTTTCTTGGTAATATATTATTTCCTCATTTATACACTTTTATACACTGTTTTTTTCTCTTTCACTCTTTTCCATACCCCAAAGTTCATTAGACTTATACAGTTTTACTACTAATCTCTCATCTTTATCATTATCCACTTTAACACTTTTTGCAAATTTAATAAAGCAGCATATACCACTGGGTTAATTAACACCAAATACCTTCCTTTTTATTTACATATAAAATTCCTCTTTTTATTACTGTGTTTAGTATAGAACCCAATATAAATGCAAAAATCTGCAATAATTCCTTTTCAAATACTGTTGCCAAAATGAATACACTTGTTAAGTATGCTGTTTTTCCCATAATAGGTTCATAGGTAGGTAATAGGCTATTGGCCCAAGGGCCTACGTAAGCCTAGCCAACAAGGTTCCCTGGCTAATGCCACCCAAGAAAGTTATTTTCCGGTACCACTGTCGAGCAGAGACACATAAGTGATCCCTGGGGTGTATTTCCTATTTTCCATCCACTCATCAAGATTTTTCTTGAAGAGTGCTAATGAAGAACTTTGCTTGACATAGCTGGGTAGCCTGTTCCAGAGTATGGGAAGTCTCTGGGACGGGACTCTATCCCTCCAGCATGCCCTGTTTATTGTGGTGACAAGGTTTAGGTCCCTAGAGTGTGTTGCTCGGAGGGATTGGGATTTCTTAAGGTGTAGCATGTCCAACAGGTCTATGTTTGACTTAGCTTTATATGTCAGGCAGAGATCGCCTCAGAGTAGGCGATATTCTATGGAGTAAAGCTGGAGTTTTTTTTGAGATGGTCAGTGTAGGGCATTTGTTTGAGGACAGTAATCTCTTTGTGAGGTACTTCTGTGGCCTTTCCAGCTGCTGCAGATGTCTTGTGAGGTACATTCCAAAAGGGGCATTGTACTCTATAATGGGTCTAATGAGTGTCAAGTAGAGGGGAACAATGACCTCTTTTTTCCTGGATGAGAACCCTTTTATGATGAGTTGTGCCACGTAGAAGGACTTCCTGACTACTGTGGCGATGTGACTATCAAAGGAGAGACTACTGTCCACCTGGGTCCTAAGGTCTCTTATCACACATTCAGTGTTAAGTATATTGCTGCCTACATGGTAGTTCATGGGTACAGAGCTTTTAACAAAGGGGATGATACTGCACATTTTGGCATTTAACTTGAGGCCATGGTTCTGACACCAAGCATCTGTCTCAGCATGGCCCTTCTGTAGGATGTCCACATCATTTGGGGACATGACTATGGCTCCTAGTTTGCAGTCATCTGTGAACTTCATTAGCCAGAGACCTTCTGTGTTAGCCTGTAATTCAGAGAAGTAGATACCAAACAGGAGAGGTCCCAGGACTGAATACTGTGGTACTCCACTCATCACAGGTTTGAGGTCAGATTTGGAGTCTGCAACTTTTACAGTGTGGGTTCTATCAGTGAGCCATTTGGCAACCCATCTTGTGACCTAGGGATTTATACCTAGTTTAGTGAGTTTAGCTATAATTCCAGAATGGGGGATGGTGTTGAAAGCCTTGGTGAGGTCATGATAGGCTGTGTGAATTACCTTACCCTCATCTACGGCTTTGATGACTGCCTCAAAGAAGTCGATCAGGTTCAGGAGGCATGATCTGCCTTTCACAAACCCAAACTGGGTGGGATCCAGAGTTTGGAGGTTACCAATGTCTTTGTTTATGAGTTCCATGATTATATGTTCCATGGCCTTGCTGACCAGGCTTGTCAGGCTAATAGGGCGATAGTTCCCAGGATCAGTGGTGGCTCCCCCTTTGTGGAGTGGGATAACTGTTGCTGTGTGCCATTCAGTGGGCACAAAGCCTGATGCGAGGCTATTATTGAACAAGGTGCTTAGGTGGGGATCCAGTTTGTTCTGAAGTTCGTGTAAAATGCAGCCTGGGATGTTGTCCAGTCCCATGGATACTGTGTTTTTGGCTTTAGAGAGTGCAGCTTTAAGCTGCATAGTTATGATTACAGGGACTCTGCATTCTTCCTGTATAGATATAAACCCTTTAGGGGGTGATGGGGTGTAAAGTTAGCACTGAACCTATCTGCCAGGATGTTGGCAATATCAGTTGGTTCTGTAATTTTCGTGCCGTTGTGCTGTAACTCAGAGCAGATCTGGGTGTTGCCATCGAGATTCCTGAGATAGCTATGGAATACTTTGTGGTTGTCCTTAGAATTAGTGGTGATTTTGTTTTCATAGCTAGCTTTGGAGGATCTTATAAGAGATCTCAGCTTCTTACTGAGGTTGACCAGGGAGCTCCACCACTCATGAGATTTTACTCTCTTTTGCAACAGTTTCTTCCTTCTGTTGTACAGTTTGTTTATGGCAGAGGACCACTAGATTGGCTTCCTTTTTTTGGAGGATAGCATCTTGGTTCTGTTTGATATAGCATGATCCGTTCACTCATGTAAGTGCTTATAGAGTGCATTTCTGTAGGATTCAGCAGTTGTAACTGTATTTTCCATCTGCATGGGTGTCATGAAGTTCACCACTTCTGTCTTAAGAAGCATGAAGTTGGCTTTGGAGAAAGTTTTTACCATGGTTTCCTTAATGTGGGGTGGGGGCGGGATGTGGATATCAAGGGTGATTAGCTTATGGTCGAATCGGACCAATGAGGAGTGGACTTCAGGTGTGGAACACCGGTCACTCATGTTGGTAATGACTAGGTCTAGGATATTGTTGCCCCTGGTGGGGGTGGGATAAATTGATCCTGGGCACTGGAGTTTATGAATTCCAGAAAGCTTTGAGCTAAGGAGTTGGTAAACGAGTAGTTTTCCCAGTTAATGGTGAGGTAGTTGAAATTGCCCATTATTAGGGTGTTTGGTTGAACCCTAATATTCTTCAGTACATCAAGAAAAGAGAAGAGGGAATCCTGAGGCATAGTGGGGGATCTGTAGGAAGCTACAATTTGGATTGCAGTTTTGCCCAGAGTTAGTTGTACTTGGATAACCTTGGATACATTATGCTGAGCAACTAGCATGGAGGTGTGGATATTCTTAATGAATATGAACACACCTCTGCCAGGTTACATGCCTAAAAAGTGTGGTGGCTAAAAAGTGTGGTATGAGTTACAGCCTGATAGTGCAGGGGTGCTCTCTGAAGCCTTGAACCAGGTCTCAGTCACTGCACAGATATCGATCAGTACTGAATTTATCAAATAAGCCTTTTTTCTGACTGATAATTAATATGTTCTCCCAAAAAGACAATTTTGTTTTACTTCTTCTCGTTTTTTTTTTCTCCATTGAATTCTAACATCTTTATTTCAAGTTTTTATACCTAACACAGAAATGTCATTCATTGTAAAATATATACCCTTGATCTTTACTACATCACCTAAACCTTTATTTTATCTTTATTTAAAGTGACCTTTATCATCTCTAGACACTCATTTGTGCAAATTATTACTTCTTTTATCCAAATTTTATTTTTTTACAGTTATTATAATGTCATTTGCATACGTTAACAGAACTAGAATTCTTAACCCTTCAGGTGTTAAATACCCTGCCTCCTTTATTTTGTAATTTATTTCACATACTATCACATTCATAATTAATGCAAAGAGTATACAACTCATTGGATATTCCTGCCTTACACCATTCTTCATATGTACCTCTTGGTTTACCCAGCCATTTACAAGTATTTGTACTTTATTATTACTATATGCTGACATACATAGTTTTCTAACTTTCTCATTTATATTATATTCTTTTCTATCATTATTACCCATAAGATTTCATGTTCAGTTGTGTTAAATGCCTTATTAAGGTCTCCTGTCATGATTTTCACTTCTCCTTTTCTGTTCAAAATATCATCTACAATTTCTCTAAATATATAAATAATTCTGGACAACACTACACTTTTAAACTATATATTGCTGTCTTCCATAATATTTTCAATTTTAGTCTCAAATCTCTTTTGTATTATTTTTATAAAGATCTTATTATTATTCAATACTATCTGTCTCCATTTTTTAATTGCTTCTGTCTTCCTTCATTCATATGAATTTAAGTATTCCACTACACAATTTATTATACAAAAAAACTTCATTTAACCATTCATTCAAAATCTTTAAACATATATTATTTTTTGCCAATCCCTTAAATTGTTATATATTTCATACTGTATTCCATTTGGTCCTGCAGCCAAATAAAGAAGTTATGTCTTACCATAACGTTCCATCTGTATTGTTGATCCTCGTTCAGTCATTATGCCTGGGTTATTGGTTCCGATCTCGGAACCGAGCTGGCCATCCCCCAAGCTCACGACAGCCACAAACTCTCGAGCTGAACTCTTACCCACAATTCCCCTCTCCCTGTTACCTCAGATTGAGTTTGCAAGTCAAAGGAAGTAGAGGCTACCTCTGGTCAAAGAACCTACTGGAACAGGATGATGAGATCCACTATAAGCCTGAGGAGGGGGAAGGAGGGAGGGTCGTAATGACTGAACGAGAATCAACAATACAGATGGAATATTATGGTAAGACATAACTTCTTTATTTGATATTGTTAATCCTTGTTCATTCCTTACACCTGGGACAGAGTCCCCAGCTACCTTTATTCCTGGGAGGCTCTCATGGAAGGACATTCCTGAGCACCATTGAACCAAAGGACACTCTTCCTCTGGAGGCCAAATCCAATTTGTAATGGCTGATGAAAGTATGAGATCTAGCCCAAGTTGCAGCTGCACAAATGTCAGGTAAAGAAACTCTAGCATGGAAGGCAGCAGAAGTTGCGACTGACCTAGTGGAATGAGCCCTACTGGCTGCAGTCAAAGGGATATCGTGAGTTTTGTAAATAAATGTTACACAGTCTTTTAACCATTTAGCCAATGTGACCTTAGAAACCGCACATCCAAGTCTAGGACCAGAATAGGCCAGGGATAGCTGATCTGACTGCAAGAAGCCTTAGTTCTGTCCAGATAGAAATGAAGTTGCCTGTGAATGTCAAGGATGTGTAGACAATACTCTCCTCTGTTAGAATGATTGGAAAAGAAAACGGGCAATTCAATGGATTGGTTAATGGAAATTTCAGAGATCATTTTTGTCAGGAAGGAAGGATTAGTCCTCAATGGCACTCTATCTTTATGAAAGATTAAGTAAAGCTTTTCGATGCATAGAGCTTGAAGTTCGGAAATACATCTGGCCGAAGTAATGGCAACCAAGAACAAAGTTTTCCAAGAAATAAACTTGAGGTCACATGAAAAAGCTGGTTCAAAAGGAGCTGCAGTCAATGCTAGCAGAACTAAAGACAGAGCCCATGGCTGGCTAGGTTCTCTAAAAGGGGGTTTCAAATGATTTACGCCTTTTAGAAAAGTCTTGCATAATTTGTGTGACATAAGAGAAGAGTCATGGACACCATTGTGAAAATTAGATAACACGGCCAAATGAACTTGAATGGTAGAAGCAGATAGGCCAGACTGGAATAAACTGGACAGATACTCCAGTACTACTGGTACTGGTGCTGAAAAAGGGTCTATCTCTTTTTCCTTCAGCCAAATGGTAAACCCTTTCCACTTGCTGAGATAAGTAGTTCTGGTGGACGATTTATGAGACGCAATAAGAATGTCACGTACTGGGGAAGAAAGATCAGTCTGCCTAGCAATCACCGGAAGTAGAGGAAGCAAGCTGTGAGCTTCAGCTTGCTCAGATTGGGGTGAATCAGGTTCTGTGGATGGGAGATCAAATCCGGAGTTGGATCGAGAATCCATGGTTGATCTAGCAGATGAGGCCATAAGAAGGGGAACCAAATTTGCCAAGGCCAATATGGCGCAATGAGGATTATCTTGCTGTTCAGCCGGTGGGCTTTCTTGAGGAATTGGGGAATGAGAGGGAGAGGGGGAAAGGCATAAAGCAGACCCGAGGGCCAATCGTGGACTAGAGTGTCCCTGGATGACAGTCCCCGAGGGGGAATCAGGGCAAAGTATTTGCCTCACTTGTAGTTGGTTGGGGATGCAAAAAAGTCACAGCAAGGGAAACCCTAGCGGTTGAAAATCTACTCCAATATAAGAGGATTCAGAGACCACTTGTGTGGTTGTAGAATGCACCTGCTCAATCTGTCTGCTATCATGTTGGAACTCCCAGTATTGTGCGTTGCTAAAAGAAAGCAGTTGGTAGCCATCATCCAGTGCCATATCCTCATGGCTTCCCAAAAGAGTGGGTTAATGATTTGGTTTCACCTTGTATGTTGATGTACCAGACTACAGCCATGTTGTCCGAATGTATTGCAATCATCCCTGATGGAAGGAGGGGATGAAATGCTTGCAATGCTAAAAGCACCACCTTCAGTTCTAGGACATTTATATGCAGATGAGCCTCTAGGTCCGACCACGTGTCTTGGACAGTCTTCCCCTGAAAAAGCCCCCCACCCCATCAAGGAGGCATCCATGGTCACTGTGGCCTTGGGCTGTTGGGGTGTGAAGTGGTGAGACCATTGCGACGGGTTCTGCGACATCCACCAAATCAAGTCTTGTTTGCATCTCTGAGTCACCCAAATCTGGGATGAGAGAGGAAACTAAAAAGGGTACCACTGGGTGAGTAGTAACCATTGTAAAAGCCTCATGTGAAACCTCGCAAGGGGGACAATGGTGATGGAAGTTGTCATGGAACCCAACAGCTGGAGAACAGAATGTGCTGTCAATCTTCCCCTTGAGAGGATGAGTATGAGTTGTTTTATCCTTAAAATTCTGTGCCCTGGAATCAATGCTGTGCAGTTCTTTGTATCCAACAGGACCCCAATGAATTCTATGGATTGGAATGGGGAAAGGTTGGATTTTTGCCAGTTTATAGTTATGCCTAACCTTTCTGCAGTGTGAAAAGAGTATGCCAAAGCTTTTTCCAATAGATGTCTGGTGGGGGAGGTGATGAGCCAGTCGTCTAGGTATGGAAACACCTGGAATCCTTGCAGTTGCAGGTGAGCTGCGACAACTGCCATGCACTTGGTGAACACTCTGGGGGCTGTAGGGAGTCTGAAGGGCAGTGCTCGGAACTGGTAATGACTGACTCCTGCATGGAAGTGAAGGAATCTTCTCGATGGTCTGTCCACCTTTATGTGGTAGTATTCATCTTGAAGATCTATAGAGCACATCCAATCACCTACCTTGAGGAATGGAAGGATAGACTGTATTGTGACCATCCGGAATTTCTGTACTTCTATGAATTTGTTTAGTACACTGAGATCCAAAATTGGTCTCCAGTCCCCAGTCTTTTTTGGCACTAAAATAATCTTGAGTAGAATCCGGATCCTATTTGGTCTGGTGGGACTATTTGTATGACTCTTTTTCATAGCAGCTTTGAAATCTCTAATGCTGCTTCTACCCTTTGACTGGGTGGAATGATGGGTAAGCTCCTTAGTGGGGTGGGCCAAAGATCGAAGGGAATATGATAACCTCTGGTTATTATCTCTCGTACCCAGGAATCTGTGGTAATGGTTAGCCAGGCAGAAGGGTACAAAGAGAAATGACCCCCAATCGCTTCCAGAGGAAAGCAGTTGGGCCACTCTTCAGGAGTGCTGATAGGACTGGCCAGAGAAAGAATCTCTGGAACCCTGGTTACTCGGACCTCCTCTGCCTCGAAAGGGGCATCTTCCATACGAGTTCCCCCTCTGCCCCTAGGGGAAAACTTGTCGCGTGTGTCAAGGAAAGAACCATGAAACTTTTTGTGCCACATCTTCCCACTCTTCTGTTTTCTGGAGAAAGCCAGTTGAGGTGAAGAATAGTGGACACCCATGACAGTATTCAGAAAGGAAGCCTTGAAGTGTTCAACGAAATCACACAAGCGCATCCAGGCATGCCGTCTCATGACTATGCCTACACCCGCTGCTCTAGCTGCTCCTTCTGATGTGTGAGAAATCAAACGCATGGAGGAGTTAGAAATCAATTCAAAGGTGGCTAACTGTGTGGCCACTTTGTCCCGGACCTCATCAGATACAGCTCCGGCTAAGATTTCAGAGAGCTCAAAAATTAAGTCTCTTTGAAGTCTGGTAAAATGTGCTACATAATTCAGGAACCTAACTGCAAAGATCACTGATGCAAAGGTACGCTTCCCTAATCTGTCCAGAGCTCGGGACTCTTTGTTGGGAGAGTGGACAGTCTGGCTTTCTTCTGTCAGATGCGTCTTTGTTGCAGCCAACACCACCAAAGCATCTACAAGAAGACCTTTGGACCAGTGAGGCTCACTATCTGGAGGGGACAGGATTTTGCCAGGCCTGCGGGGGATGGCATCAATGGCATCAAGAGCCTTCCAAGCACACTGCACAATGAGACAGAAAAGGTCATCGGCAGGTGGAGTAACCCAAGAGGTAGGCAGCTGGGCACAAAAGGCCTGCAGGAACACAGACTCTTCAGAGGTCAGGTTAGAGGGCTGCCAATCACCTCTCTGCTAAAGTATTTCAAGGATATCTCCAAAGGATACCTCAGAAGGTGACCCTTCCCCATCATCAAAGTCTGTGTCTTCCATGAGGGACTCTTCTGGGGAGTCCACGTGCTTCACCTTACATGAACTCTTTTGATGAACTTCCTCATGGGGAAAATCTGGAGAAGACAGTGCAAGAGGAGCCTACAGTGAGAGTGTGTCCTGAGGCCCTTGTACCTGGTGTCCTCCAGATGTGTCTTGTGTTAATTGCTGTCCAGAGGAGGATGGTGGCACTGACAGCACAGGATCGCCAACGGACATGAGAGCATTCTCCATGAGTTGGAAGGCTGGTCCATCCGAGGAGGTCAGACCCCAATCAAGCAAATCAGCCCGTCTACTCAGAGTCCCTGGATGGCTGTGAAAAACAGGAGTACGTACTTCACAGCTAGCATCCTGTGCAGTGATTGTAGTGACAAGTCTCTCCTGACACAAAGGCAACTGTGACTCCTTAGTGAGGTCCATGAAAGGCAATGAAGGAGGAGAATAAGTAGGACTCCTTGGAGAAGGGTGATCACCTCCAAAGGAAGAGTAGTTTCTGGAGGGTTGGATACCTCTGGCCAAAAGCAATTGATCCACAAGGCGCACCACATCATGTTCCAAGAGGCTTCTAGTGGATCTCACAGACATAGGTGAAGGGGAGTCAGGTCTATTCAAGGATGCAGGAAACTCGGTGCCCACAAATGGGTCTTTAGAGGGTGCTAAAATAGGCGTCTGCACCAAAAACAATGGAGATGTAAAGGCTTGTACTACTGGTATCTGCACCGAGGAGATCATCAGTGCCAAAGGTAAGGTCTGCACTGACAAGGTCGGTGCCGAAGTGGTAGTTGGCACTATGGTAGGTGCCAAAAGAGTCTGTGTGGAAAACGAGGTAGTCAGTACTGAGAGAGTAGTCGGTGCCATGAAAATAGTCGGAGTCGAAGCAGAAGCTTGCATTGGAACCGTCATCGACGCCGGAAAGGTCTGCATCGAGGAAAAGGTCGGTGCCGATAAGGAAATCTGAACCAAGGGGACCCTCAGTTCCAATGAGGTATGGGGCATAAAACTTGGTGCCAAAGGAGCGGTTGGTGCCAAAGCCTTCGGTGCCAAAGATCTAGGCACCGAAAGCCTTGGGGCCGAGGAAGTGAAATCTGAACTAGAAAGTTTGGCCTTCTTAGGTCTCAGTTCCTGGTTGTCCCCAGCAGGAGATGACAGGAGAGACTTGGCCTTCTTGTGTTCATCTCTTTTCTTATGGGAACTAGGAGAGGTTGAAGCCTCCATCCTTGAAATAGCCTCTGAAATGGAAAATTTAAGTAGTCCCTTTAAAATCAGCGTATTTTTCCTTTCAAAGTCCTGTTAGAAAAATTAGCATAAATCCTGCAAGGCGGGTCAACAGTCAAGTGAGGCACACCCAAACAGTAAACACAACACGTGTGCATCTGAAATAGGCAATTTATGCCCACAATCCACACATCTTTTAAATCCCAGACTACCTTTTTTCTCTGTCATGATAGGAGGAAGGAAGAAAAGGAAGGAAGCAGGTACCATAAATGGTACAAGAAATACCCAAAGGTAAAGCAGGAAAGAATTTACCAATGATGGTAAAGGAGTTACCTCACAGTAAGAAAGAAGGGCTAGAGGAAACCAAAAGGAGTTTCTAGATGCGATAGGGTAAGAAATAACTATTCAACAAATTTAGAACAGAGAATAACTGCAATATGATAAAGTATTATCAAAGAAGTTTACTTAGCTTAAGAGAAGTGGCTTGACACTACTGAATGGTGACGCAGCAAACGAAATCTGAGGTAACAGGGAGAGGGAAATTGTGGGTAAGAGTTTAGCTCGAGAGTTTGTGGCTGTCGCGAGCTTGAGAGATGGCCGGCTCAGTTCCGAGGTTGGAACCGATAACCCAGGCGTAAGGAATGAATGAGGATTAACAATATCATATCTATATTTACTTGTCCTAATACTTTATCTAGCTCATTTAAAGAAATCTCCTTTTTCAACTCTTTTTCTTTTTCCAGGTTTTTTCACTACCTTCTTTTTTTCTTTAAACATTTCTTGTACATACTGTACTACACTATTCATAATCTTTTACTGAGTTCTTGCTATTTCTTCATTTACATTTTTTATTTCACTCATTACATTAACATCTTCCTTTACTAGGTTGCTTAAGTAACTCGATACTTCTTTTTTTCCTTGTAAAAAATATATTTTATATAACAATGCTTGTATTTTTTCTTGATTTCTTTCAAATAATTCATTTTCTTTGTCAAAGAACAAGCAACCACTTGTGTGGGTGTAGAATGCACCTGCTCAATCTGTCTGCTATCACGTTGGAACTCCCGGTAATGTGCATTGCTAAAAGAAAGTGGTTGGTAGCCATCATCCAGTGCCATATCCTCATGGCTTCCCGACAGAGTAGGTTAAAGATTTGGTTTCTACTTCTATGTTGATGTACCAGACTACAGCCATGTTGTCCGACTGTATTGCAATCAACCCTGATGGAAGGAGGGGATGAAATGCTTGCAATGCTAGAAGCACCACCTTCAGTTCTAGGACATTTATATGCAGATGAGCCTCTAGGTCTGACCACGTGTCTTGGACAGTCTTCCCCTGAAAAAGCCCCCTACCCCATCAAGGAGGCATCCATGGTCACTGTGGCCTTGGGCTGTTGGGGTGTGAAGTGGTGAGACCATTGCGACGGGTTCTGCGACATCCACCAAATCAAGTCTTGTTTGCATCTCTGAGTCACCCAAATCTGGGATGAGAGAGGAAACTAAAAAGGGTACCACTGGGTGAGTAGTAACCATTGTAAAAGCCTCATGTGAAACCTCGCAAGGGGGACAAAGGTGATGGAAGCTGCCATGGAACCCAACAGCTGGAGAACAGAATGTGCTGTCAATCTTCCCCGTGAGAAGATGAGTATGAGTTGTTTTTTTCCTTAAAATTCTGTGCTCTGGAATTGATGCTGTGCAGTTCTTTGTATCCAACAGGACCCCAATGAATTCTATGGATTGGAATGGGGACAGGTTGGATTTTTGCCAGTTTATAGTTATGCCTAACCTTTCTGCAGTGTGAAAAGAGTATGCCAAAGCTTTTTCCAATAGATGTCTGGTGGGGGAGGTGATGAGCCAGTCGTCTAGGTATGGAAACACCTGGAACCCTTGCAGTTGCAGGTGAGCTGCGACAACTGCCATGCACTTGGTGAACACTCTGGGGGCTGTAGAGAGTCTGAAGGGCAGTGCTCGGAACTGGTAATGACTGGCTCCCGCATGGAAGTGAAGGAATCTTCTCGATGGTCTGTCCACCTTTATGTGTTAGTATGCATCTTGAAGATCTATAGAGCACATCCAATCACCTGTCTTGAGGAATGGAAGGATAGACTGTATTGTGACCATCCGGAATTTCTGTACTTCTACGAATTTGTTTAGTACACTGAGATCCAAAATTAGTCTCCAGTCCCCGGTCTTTATTGGCACTAAAATAATCTTGAGTAGAATCCGGATCCTATTTGGTCGGTGGGACTATTTGTATGACTCTTTTTCTTAGCAGCTTTGAAATCTCTAATTCTGCTTCTACCCTTTGACTGGGTGGAACATTGGGTAAGCTCCTTAGTGGGGTGGGACAAAGATCGAAAGGTATATGATAACCTCTGGTTATTATCTCTCATACCCAGGAATCTGTGGTAATGGTTAGCCAGGCAGAAGGGTACAAAGAGAAATGACCCCCAATCACTTCCAGAGGAAAGCAGTTGGGCTACTCTTCAGGAGTGCTGATAGGACTGGCCAGAGAAAGAATCTCTAGAACCCTGGTTACTCGGACCTCCTCTGCCCCAAAAGGGGCATCTTCCATACGAGTTTCCCCCTCTGCCCCTAGGGGAAATCTCAGCTCGTGTGTCACGGAAAGAACCATGAAACTTTTTGTGCCACATCTTCCCACTCTTCTGTTTTCTGGAGAAAGCCAGTTGAGGGGAAGAATAGTGGACACCCACGGGAGTATTCAGAAAGGAAGCCTTGAAGTGTTCCACGAAATCACACAAGCGCATCCAGGCATGCCGTCTCATGACTATGCCTGCACCCGCTGCTCTAGCTGCTCCTTCTGATGTGTGAGGAATCAGATGCATGGAGGAGTTAGAAATCAATTCAAAGGTGGCTAACTGTGTGGCCACTTTGTCCCGGACCTCATCAGACACAGCTCTGGCTAACATTTCAGAGAGCTCAGAAATTAAGTCTCTTTGAAGTCTGGTAAAATGTGCTGCATAATTCAGGAACCTAACTGCAAAGATCACGGATGCAAAGGTACGCTTCCCTAATCTGTCCAGCGCCCGGGACTCTTTGTTGGGCAGGTGGACAGTCTGGCTTTCTTCTGCCAGATGCTTCTTTGTTGCAGCCAACACCACCAAGGCATCTACAAGAAGACCTTTGGACCAGTGAGGCTCACTATCTGGAGGGGACAGGATTTTGCCAGGCCTGCGGGGGATGGCGTCAATGGCATCAGGAGCCTTCCAAGCATGCTGCACAATGAGACAGACAAGGTCGTTGGCAGGTGGAGTAACCCAAGAGGTAGGCAGCTGGACACAAAAGGCCTGCAGGAACACAGACTCTTCAGAGGTCAGGTTAGAGAGCTGTCAATCACCTCTCTGCTTAAGTATTTTGAGGATATCTCCAAAAGATACCTCAGAAGGTGACCCTTCCCCATCATCAAAGTCTGTGTCTTCCATGAGGGAATATTCTGGGGAGTCCACGTGCTTCCTCTTACATGAACTCTTTTGATGAACTTCCTCATCGGGAAAATCTAGAGAAGACAGTGCAAGAGGAGCCTACAGTGGGAGCGTGTCCTGAGGCCCTTGTACCTGGTGTCCTCCAGAGGTGTCTTGTGTAAATTGCAGTTGAGAGGAGGACAGTGGCACTGATTCACAGGATCGCCAATGGACATGAGAGCATTTTCCATGAGTTGGAAGGCTAGTCCACCCGAGGAGGTCACACCCCACTCAAGCAAATCAGCCCACTGACTCGGGAGTCCCTGGATGGCTATGAAAAACAGGAGTACGTACTTCACAGCTAGCATCCAGAGCAGTGACTGTAGTGACAAGTCTCTCCTGCCACAAAGGCAACTGCGACTCCTTGGTGTGGACCATGAAAGGCAATGAAGGAGGAGAATAAGTAGGACTCCTTGGAGAAGGGTGATCACCTCCAAAGGAAGAGTAGTTTCTGGAGGGTTGGATACCTCTGGCCAAAAGCAATTGATCCACAAGGCGCACCACATCATGTTCCAAGAGGCTTCTAGTGGATCTCACAGACATAGGTGAAGGGGAGTCAGGTCTGTTCAAGGATGCAGGAAACTCGGTGCCCACAAATGGGTCTTTAGACGGTGCTAAAATAGGCGTCTGCACCGAAAACAATGGAGATGTAAAGGCTTGTACTACTGGTGTCTGCACCGAGGAGATCATCAGTGCTGAAGGTAAGGTCTGCACTGACAAGGTCGGTGCCGAAGTGGTAGTTGGCACTATGGTAGGTGCCAAAAGAGTCTGTGCGGAAAACGAGGTAGTGGGTACCGAGAGAGTAGTCGGTGCCATGAAAATAGTCAGAGTCAAAGCAGAAGCTTGCATTGGAACCGCCATCGACGCCGGAAAGGTCTGCATCGAGGAAAAGGTCGGTGCCTATAAGGAAATCTGAACCAAGGGGACCCTCAGTTCCGATGAGGTATAGGGCACAAAACTTGGTGCCAAGTAATGGTTGGTGCCAAAGATCTAGGCACTGAAAGCCTTGGGGCCGAGGAAATCAAATCTGAACTAGAAAGTTTGGCCTGCTTAGGTCTCAGTTCCTGGTTGTCCCCAGCAGGAGATGACGGGAGAGACTTGGCCTTCTTGTGTTCATCTCTTTTCTTATGGGAACTAGGAGAGGTTGAAGCCTCCATCCCTGAAATAGCCTCTGAAATGGAAAATTTAAGTAGTCCCTTTAAAATCATCTTATTTTTCCTTTCAAAGTCCTGTTAGAGAAATTAGCATAAATCCTGCAAGGCGGGTCAACAGTCAAGTGAGGCACACCCAAACAGTAAACACATAACACGTGTGCATCTGAAATAGGCAATTTATGCCCACAATCCACACATCTTTTAAATCCCAGACTACCTTTTTTCTCTGCCATGATAGGAGGAAGGAAGAAAAGGAAGGAAGAAGGTACCAACAATGGTACAAGAAATACCCGAAGGTAAAGCAGGAAAGAATTTACAATGATGGTAAAGGAGTTACCTCACAGTAAGAAAGAAGGGCTAGAGGAAACCAAAAGGAGTTTCTACATGCGATAGGGTAAGAAATAACTATTCAACAAATTTAGAACAGAGAATAACTGCAATATGATAAAGTATTATAAAAGAAGTTTACTTAGCTTAAGAGAAGTGGCTTGACACTACTGAATGGTGATGCAGCAAACGAAATCTGAGGTAACAGGGAGAGGGAAATTGTGGGTAAGAGTTTAGCTCAAGAGTTTGTGGCTGTCGCAAGCTTGAGAGATGGCCGGCTCAGTTCCGAGGTTGGAACCGATAACCCAGGCGTAAGGAATGAATGAGGATTAACAATATCATATCTATATTTACTTGTCCTAATACTTTATCTAGCTCATTTAAAGAAATCTCCTTTTTCAACTCTTTTTCTTTTTCCAGGTTTTTTCACTACCTTCTTTTTTTCTTTAAACATTTCTTGTACATACTGTACTACACTATTCATAATCTTTTACTGAGTTCTTGCTATTTCTTCATTTACATTTTTTATTTCACTCATTACACTAACATCTTCCTTTACTAGGTTGCTTAAGTAACTCGATACTTCTTTTTTTCCTTGTAAAAAATATATTTTATATAACAATGCTTGTATTTTTTCTTGATTTATTTCAAATAATTCATTTTTTTTGTCAAACTACTTTGCTGTCATTATGTTCTAAATCTTCCAAAGCATCAATATGTGTTCTTTTATATTTTACTTTAACTGATTTTATTGTATTATATTGCCACTGTAAAAAACATTTTTTATATTTTTCTTTAAATATCATCCACCATTCAGACCAGTTTTTATAAAATGTTCTCACAGTAATATGATCTGTTCATAAAAGAATTACTCATTTTTCTTCTTCATTCCATGCTGTCATTTATCATTTATATTCATTTGATTATTTTTATATATTCTTTGTTTTCCTTTATCTCTAGCAATATTGCAAGATGATCAGAAAATCCTGTTTCAACTACCCCCTTCTCCTATAACTAAATCTTCTGATAATATAAAATAATCTGTTTCAGTACTATACATACCCCTAAGTCCATGAATTTTTGTTCCAAAGTTTAACTTACCACATTTATAACTTCTAACATTTTCTTATATCTTTTCATTTCTTTATACACTCACCTCTTAGATCACAATTAAAGTCCCGTTATTATAATATTCATATTTATCACAACATAGTCTAAAATCTGATGAAATACGCTTCCCCTTTCTTTACCATTAGTGTAATCATATGATATTATACTTATATATACCTGTTCTTTCCATTGTAAATATATAATGGTTAATCTTCCCATTTTTGATAAAGTTACTTCTAATATCTTTAGAAAAGTTTAGGGGAAGTTCCCCAATGCCCCAGTCAAATTTCTCCTAACTGTATAAATGCAACCATGGTTCTTTGCTGAAGAGGAGCTACTATCTTAATGGATATAACCGGTCAACAAATAAAAAATACATATATAAAATTTTAGTACACTGCAGTATTCACTTAATCAAGGTAAGTGACTCAGGAGGATATTACTAAGTAGAAATGTCTGCAACCTTCTTCAAGGAAGAGGCCTTATCAGCAGCACGTTGGGTAGCAAAACTGACATTAAGGTGAATGCACCCACAACTGTTAATGCTGGAATGGAGGGAGAAGTTCTGGCAATCTCTGAAGAGGAGGAAGGTATATAGAAGAAATTTAGGAGTGTAAGGAGTCAGCAAGAGGCTGAAATACAGAAATATGTCCATGTGGGATGAAGGCATTACTAAATGGAGACTGACCAGCATAGAACCAGAAAAAGAGAAAATCATGTCCCTTTATGCTTCTGAAACTAATAACAGATAAAAAGGGAGAACTGATGAGGAGGTTGATGTAGATCTATTTAGAGACATAAAGAAATATCAAATTCTAAATTATTCATCCTAGTATGTGAAAATGATCCTACAGGCAGACTAAGACTTAAAGCACTAAGGGTTGTAAATGTTTTAATGCCATGGCTGGCTTACCAAACAAGCAATAGCTATACATGGACTCCAAAAAACTACCACAGGGAAGACAGAATAGTTCTAATTCCCTATTCCTCAGAAGATTTAAAATCTTGGTGCTCTTAAGTATATGTATCAGGGAGGGAAAAGAAACTTGTTCCCCACTGAAAATGGAAAAAAAATAACACTTTTCTGTTTCTACTATGAAATATTAATTTCGGTTAAGCAACTTAACTTTTTCTGATTATGGAAGTTATAGAAATAACTATGACAGGTCTCAGCTTAGCTATTCAGTCATTTCAAATACTATATTATGTGAGCACTACAATAATTAAACTGAAATCAATATTTTGAAATTTGAATATTTGAGCAAGTATATATAATGTACAACACATACGCACGCGCGCACACACACACACACACACACACACACACACACACACACACACACACACACACACACACACACACACACACACACACACACACCTGGGTGGAATATACATTGTTATGTCTTGTCTTGATTTGGTATGACCTGAGATCCCCAAATGGCTGCTGCAACAGAACTGGTTAATTCCCTCTAAAACCTAAAGCAGAGTGTAGCTGCAATTAGAGGAATCTAAGGAAGGTCAGGTTGTAGTAAAAGACATATTTAAAAAATGTCAGATATATATCAATATCTATATCTATCTTATCTATGTGTGTGTATGTGATGTGCATATTATATATGTGATATACATGACAAGTGAGTTGGTTTGAAGTTTACATATCTGTGTGTCTAGAAAATAATTATTTGGATATAACTTTACACAGTGTGTGTGGCCAAGAAACCTGTTAGCTAAACTTCAGTTTGCACAGAACAAGTGTTCATCCTTCCCATTCTTCAAAATAATTACCTTTTGTAGGGTTTTGCAGGATTATATGTTTGCATATTCAGTTTCAAGATTTTCAAGATGAAGCAGTTAATACAGTTCAATGTTTTTATTTAGGTGTTATCAGTTTGATAACATTAGGGAAGCATAGTGGAATGTATGATCAATGGATAGATTACAAGTAAAAAAGTATTTGACATAGCAGTATAGACAATAAATATGAAATGAGAGATCTACAAAAAGTGTTTATGGTTTGGAATATGATCTATTTACTTGAGAATCCATATAACATATTAACTAAAGATGATACTTTAAAAACTGTTTTGTAGAGTACCTACTTTTTCTTATGGAAACAGAAAATATTTCAGGCAATTTTGTATCCAGTAGTTTTAGTAATCTGTGCACTAATACCTCTTATCAGCAGTAAAACAGTGGGAACTGTACTGTTTGTAAGCATGTAATTTCTCAAAATATTGGAATTAATGGTATACTTACTGGTTTGAATATGATGATGTTGTCTCACCTAAATAGTAGTATTGGTTGTGATAAAAATTCAAAACAAAGGAAATATTGCTAATAATTAAATTTCAGTCTCTGAATCCTAGGTGACTTAACAGAGATTAACACAGATTAACATATGAAAGTAACAAAAGAACAGCCGAGGCGTGTTAAAAATATCCCAGTTCTTTATTGCAAGCGCTTTCGTTCATCCATACTGTACAATGAACTTCTTCAGACAAAACTCTACCCAACATTCAATGCCTTATATAAGGCTCTTAATTAGTTAATAAGTTAATAAAATAATTAACAAGCTTCCTCAACTTGATCAAACTGTTAAGTGCTATAAGAAATGCCATTACAAATGGAATTCACAAAGAAATTTAAACATTATAATTCCTTATATAACACAAACAAAATAAGACAAATATAAACCATACTAAAATGTATGCATTATCATGTTGTGTCTCTAGACAATGCAATGATAAATAAGCAGCCTCCACTTCCTGTCTAGATGTTAAGCTAAAAAAGTGAATCAACTTTGCCCCCCCTTTTTAAAAAGTAATAGCATACATTATATATTACATAGAAAACTGCTACTTAAATTGAGTGGTATCATCATAGTAAAATGTAACTGAATAGATGTACACACATTTCAGACTACATATTACCTATCCAATGATTTTTAACTTTAGAATGCATTTAATTGAACTAAATTCATTCAGCCCTGGTGGAACATGGGCATTGGTTCTTAACTGCCATAACAGTTCACATTCTTCCAACTTCAGTTCCCATGGACCATCTCTAATATTTTTACTTATTTGATCCATGATAATAAAATGGAATTTATGTATGAGATTGTCTATAACATGCCTTGCCAAAGCATTGGTAGTTGACATCTTGCCAATCTGGTATTGGTGTTTGTAAATCCTCTGTTTAAGTGCCCATTCTGTTTTTCCTATGTAGAAACCTTGGCACTGCAGGCACTGGCAAGGTAAACTACCCCTGTTATCTCACAATTAAATCTTCCTTTTACACTGTACATTTTGTTGTATATACTAAAACAGTTCCCTACCTTTATAAATTGGCATTGAGGCATTGAGTTTTTTGTATGGCACGTCCAGTAGATATATATATATATATATATATATATATATATATATATATATATATATAGATCTACCGTCACTGACACCGGAAGACGGAGACGACCGAACAGGTAGGTTGCGATATCCCGACAGCTGAGAGACCGACAATGGCAGCGTGTGAGCGCGAGACGGTAAGTGTGCGAAAGTGAAAGGTTTAGGATTGGGAGCGGACAGGTACGATAGTGAGGGATTTTAGGTTAGGGTGTGGGAAAGTGTTGGACTAAGGGTTCGGTGAGGTGAGTGTGTGGAAGAGAGCAGTGTAGGGAAGGGTTAAATGTGTCAGGGTTAGAATGCAGGTCTGAATGTTTTAGGGTGGGTTAAGTGAGTTAGGGTTAGGGTGCAAGTAGGGTAAGTGTGCGATAGTGACGGTGTTGAGGTTTAGGGGTGGGTTAAGTGAGTTAGGGTTAGGGTGCAGGTAGGGTAAATGTGCGATAGTGACGGTGTTGAGGTTTAGGGGTGTGTTAAGTGAGTTAGGGTTAGGGTGCGGGTTGGGTAAGTGTGCGGTAGTGTCGGACGTTAGGGTTAGGGTTTAGGTTAAGGTTAGTGGATATGTTGTTGTGTGCAATGTGTAGTTGCCGTTTTTTGTGTCGGTGTTGTGGTGTTCGGTTTTTTGAGTTGTTGGTGTGGTGTGGTGATAGAAAGTAGACCCATATATATATATATATATATATATATATATATATATATATATATATATTTACAATTTCATAATTTTATACTTATGCATGTCTATATGCTGGTTTTATGTGTACGTCGATACTTAAATATATTTTAGCATTCATTTATATATTTTTCACTATTTATATTATGCCTATATACTCTTAGCAAGGTGCATGCATTAGCACATGCACTATCAAGTCAGATGTATTTTTACATATATATTTTTTATAAGATATATTTTATATATTTTTCTATGCATGTTTTAACAGAATTATTAGCTTGGATAAGGAATGTGTGATATATGATATTCTTATTGCATTATTTAGTTTTATATTTGTTATTCTGCATTGGCAACTGTGTTTCTCTTTAATTAACAGTGATTAGGGTAATTGCCTGCATCATCATGTGACTGTTTCAAGTATTTAAGGAAGTGTGGAATTTCAACAGTTGTCTGATGAAGGGGTTGATCCCTGAAAGCACTAACCTGTGTACTGTCTGTACTGTTCTACCTAAATAAATCTCCTAGCTGTGGTACTGTCAGTGTTTCTTTACGTTTGTATACTAAAACAGTTCCCTACCTTTATAAACTGGCATTGGTGGCATCTGCCACATTTTTTTATTATTAACATATATTTTAATTGGAAGGTTTAACTGGAAGGTTGTATTGATTGTTAATTAATTTATGGCTTTGTTTCTGATTAAGATACTTACTCAGTGTTGTCCATAAACTCTTAAAGGCCTATAACGACTGAGGCACTAAATATTTGACTGTGCATGATATTCAGAAAAAAAATAGTTAAGCACTAGATTGGCACAATAATCAACCTTAACAAATGTTAGCACTCCATGCTGAAGTTGTCACTGTTGCATCCCAAGCTAGACAGTTAAATCTGCCAGTACAGCAGCAGAATAAAATATTTGGTTTTACCTGGTGTCAGTAATGTGTTTTTTTTTCCCTCTTAAAAACTAAAAAGTTGCTAAAATAACAAGATGTGTGTTTGCCTGCATTTTCTGAAGGATGCAAAGTCTGAAACCTAAATATGTGTCATTACTTAATGTCTTCAATCCTCCATTATTTCTGTAAAACCACAGACTTTATGAGGAACAGACCAAACAAATAGGACAAAAAAATCCTGGAGATTTTGTGAAAATTTGGACAGTTTATCAGCATGGCAAGGTGAGTCTAAATGTAAGGGGATTGTGTTGCACTGCCTTTGTAACAATACTTGCTAACTGGCTAACTTCTTTACAGCTTTGAAAGCTCTCACAACAGTTGGTGCTTTTTCAATGCAAATCTATCATAATCCTTTATATTAATACTAGTCATATGTACATCGTGGGGAACTTCACTAAGTCTGGATTTCTCAGTTATATTGAAGGACACCAATAAGGGTTCTACTCAAAGAAGTGTGGATGAATATGTTGGGGGTGATTAGAGCCAGAAACATAACAGAGGGAATATATTTTTTTTATTTTTGTTTATGACTAGAAATGATAAGAACTAGAAACAATTTTGCTTCACCAAGACCCTATTACAATCTAGTACTTGAAGGTATATTACCATTGATAAACAGATTGGAAACATGATTGACAACAACAGCTAATATCTAATATGATATAATGGCTGAGATTCAGAAAGGGTTACCAACGGTGCATGTATCTTTAAGAAGCTATCCAAGGGCTTGCACAATTATATAAATACTGAGCATGTGCAAGTCTGACTGCCATTTTGCAGTAAGCTGTTGAGATATAAGCATGCATGTATGTAAGGTCTGCCTGTTAACTAGTTTCTATTTTATGATGCTACTATCCATCCTGATGTGTTTCTGTGTATTAAAGCATCTAAACTAACTATCCTGCCTGCTTGTCATCTGTGTTAGAGAAGGATTAATGACAAGTGGTAAGCCTAACATTAGCATCTAACCACTCACAGTAGTCATTTTCAATTCAGAGACATACCCAGCACAGTTATTTTACATGGTCAATGGAGTCTCTGTTGGGCCACTTCTAATGTCCTACTATGAGGTAGAATGGGCAGAGATATAGATAAGTTCTTGTTTCTCTGACGGCTTAAAATGAATCACAGTTTTAACTTCATTTTTATGTTAGCTACATTTATTTGAGGTCTGTTAAGCCTACCAAAGGGATGCTGTTCTAACAATTTGTTCCCTTATGTGGAGACAGGTCACTGTATTGTTTTTTTGCAAGTTGGAAATACTTCAGCAGAAGATTGTGGCTAAGGGAATGGCTTTCACCATTTCATTGAATCTATTTTAACTCTATTTTAAACTGATCACTTCGAATGTAGTCTGCATCTATTGTACTCATGTTTGCTTGTGGAGCTTTCTTCTCCAGTCTTTGGTGAAAATAGGATCTGCCAAGTGAGACTTTTGCAGTAAAAAATAAATTACACAATGTTATCTGTAAACCCCTGATGGTCTGAAATAACTGTGGTCTTGGGCATTTAATAATATCTGAGTGATGCAGATGGTGGTGGTGGTATTATTGTTTTACTAGTAGTAGTAGCAGTATTGTATTTAGAAATTTCTCACTTAGTACGAAGAGAGAGTAACTTTGATTTTGAGGACCCAAAGATTTCCTTCTGTGAAAAAGGAGAGGGGTACTTGGTCCAAAAATGTTTCTTTAGATCTGATAAGTGCTAGGTTTCACTCTGACACTGGAAAGTGTAAGACTGTAGGGAAAGTTCTACATGTAACACTGGCTGGATAAAATTTCTGAAAGCATCACTGATGCTGTTGTTTTCTGCTACTTACAGGACTGATTGAAGATGAGCCTCTTTTAGTTGGTGAGAGGAAGACTGTATTATTTTTGCTATATACTGACAAATGTCTGCTCATTTCTGCTTTCTGGAAGAAATGCTGTGTTTTGAACAGGGCTCTACAGAAATTGTCTTTTTTCTGTTATGAATAAACTGGTTTACCTTTAAAATGTCAATTGCACATAGTCGAATGAGCACACCGCCAAAATGTTACTGCAAAACCTGTATCACCGAAACTTCAGAAAGTCGACAAAACATTGAACGTCAACATTTCTGACTGTGCCACACTTACAAACAAGTGCTAAGATGAGTCAAAAAGGGGGTGAGATTTTGCATTTCGGAATATCTGCATTTGAGGTTTTGAGAAACCGCAATTTGGAGTTCGAGGAAGTGGTTTCAACATTGCAACCATCAACATTTTGAAGGCAAACCAAATAAACTTTATTATCAGCAAATAAAATGAGCCCATAGTCTGGCCAGTTGTAAAACGTACACTGAAACCTATTACATTCCTGCAATTTTCTGCTTTAGGCACTTAACTGCTCTTATGCTCACATGTGTTGGGAGTGAAGAAAATGTGCTTGGTTTTGAGTATTTTCTTACAGTGCAAGTTAAAATTTCATTTAAAAAAACTTAAAGACTATGTTTGCTTTATTCTGCATTCCTGGACATACAGGCCTCATGGTGTTATATATAATGAACAACTGCAGTGGGCAAAATTTAATCCTAAGCTACTGAGAGTACCGGTCAAGGTTTCCTTTGTGTGTTCCTGCTGCTTGCCCTACCCCACATCTCCAAGGTGAGCATTTGTTGTCAATGGATACCTTGTGTGGAGGCTGAGAATAGTAACAAGTAGCAG
The DNA here is from genome assembly GCF_019279795.1 of Protopterus annectens. Lineage (NCBI taxonomy): Eukaryota > Metazoa > Chordata > Ceratodontiformes > Protopteridae > Protopterus > Protopterus annectens. The sequence continues at coordinate 290,660,900 of NC_056748.1, read as the reverse complement.
CAAACTGAGACAAATTAAAAAAACATATTCATGAACCATGTTATCATAAGAAAGACTGAAAACTTGACCTTTCCCAAAGCTGTAACTCCAGATGCCTTACAACTTTGTCTTCTTATTGTTGGTACCTTCTGCCCATATAAAATAAAGTCTCATGGCAGTGTGAGGTTATTTTTCTCTGGATACAAGATATGGATCATTTTATAACCTGTGCCCTTACAAAAGCAGTCCTGTGGTAGTGGCATTACCATTTGGATACAAGTTCTGCATCGTACTGGAAGATGCTGAAAGTTATTGAAGCAATATTTAAGAGTTTTAAGAAAACCAGCCACCAGCAACAGACTTTGCAACAGTACATCAGACTTTGTGCTTGGGAATTAACTGAAAGTATAGAAGTACTTCAGTGGAAGATGTCTGCTGTTCAGTACAGAGTATTAACCCTGCAAGAAAAGTATAAATATTTGGAAGAAACCTGGACTCCACCTGCAGGAATATAACATGATATTAAAGCCAATTCTCTCCAATGACAGATTAATACAAATAATGATGTAAATGCGCTTCTCTTCACATTTGAAAGGTTAACTGAGCATGAAGGTCTGCCTAAAACCAAGCATGCTAAAGATCTTCCATTTTTTTCTTGGGAAGCAAAGAATGTTTACTTCAATCTAAAGTTTATCAATGTTAATAATTATGATAAAATGAAAGAATTAACACTGTCTCACAGCAGTGTAACACTTGCCATATGAGACCAAAGGTTCCATACCTAGGTTTATACTTTGAAGGTATCACCTTGTTGGAAGATGTTTGACCGTATTCACATAGCTCATAAGTGGCTGCAATTAGTGGTCAACACTGCACTGAAGACGGTGGAGACTATCCTTCACTATTGGTTCTTAAGAACTTTGCTGGGTGCTACAAAATGGAGGGTGTCATAAGGAAATCCCTCCACTGTGGATCATCTGGTTGAACTACTGGAAAGATATCTGCTAGCTGCTGAATTGGCACATAGTCCTGGGCAAAAGGGTGACAGAACCTTATTCTTCCAAGAAGTACAGTAAGGCTGACATTGGGATAAGAGCTGGAGCTGTCTAATCTCCTAGAGACTATAAACATGAAGACCAGAAACGGACTAGAAATGAGCATAAAATGGACTAAGGGAAATATTATAAGTATAGTCAATCTGGCATTTTGTTCATGGAGTATGATATGTGCATTAACATTTTCCTTTAAAAGAATCAGTATATTGTCCGGTAAAATAAGCTATGTGAATTATATATATAACAAACTGTTAAAGTGTGAAGTGAAGATAAATGCAATATGACTCAATGGACCCATGAATACATATTAAGGCACTGCTGGATTCAAGCAGTATCTTAATATTATTAACTGAAAATTGGTACCTAACCACAAAAAGCAGTTTCCTAAACAAGCAGCAGTTAGTGTGTCTGCATGGAGATAAAAGGAAGTAACCTTTTGGCAGAAACAAAATTGCACACTTCCTCAGTTTAAAGGAGAACCACACCCAAAAACTGAAAGAAAAAAACATGTTTTTCAACAAAACTTAAACATTTCTGTATTGCTAATGATTTTATATCAAAGTAAATCGTTAGTATTATTTTCTAATTTGTTATACCACAAATGATCTGAAGGAGGCTACCGTGGCTAGTATTATTTTGTTTTACAGTCAATGCATTTGCCTTCCTGATGTCACGTTAGAGAGATACAAAGAAATCCTTAAGATAAGGTGATAATTCTTTGTAGTTTTCTCTTTCATTAGTTGACAACATTGCTGTGTCTGCTTACTTTTCACTGTCCACATTTTTAATTACTTTGTTTATTTTATTTTTATTTTACATTTGTTAACCGGGCTAGTCTGGCTGGATACATGTCCATTTTCAGCAGAGGCCCGAGGAGAAAAGCTCCACTATCATACTATAACTTTACAGTTTAAAAAAATCACTAATCAATAAACAATCAAACAATGACTGCTTCCTTTTCATTGATGGCCATCTCTGTTACAGCATTTTAAGGACTGTTTGAATGACAGGCTTGAAAATGTAGGTGAGTTAATTGTCATTTTCAAAGTAACAACTGTATTTCAGTGTTAAAGTGTGAGAAATCTGACCCCTGTGATTAATAGGTGTTACTTGGGCTGAGGTGGTTTGTGTTGCATTCATAGATTAAAATATTGTAGCTAGAATTAAATTATTTGATTATAATCGTCTTTCCCCAACTCCAGAAGAAACACTCACTTTTGCAGTAATTGCAGTGTAAAAAAATGCAAAATCATATACCGACAGAAAGTTAGATGTTAGATTAACACATTTGCTTTCTTTCTTTGTGACATTGAGTTTTATTACATGGAAAGACATTTTCATCTGAAAACTAAGCTTGATAGCCCTGCCTTTGTTCAGACTCCAGACTGCACTATTTATCTGTGGTGTGATGCTGGCAATCTGTAACTGCTAAGGCACATTTAAATGTCATTGTTTTCTTAATGGCTTTGTTGTTAACATAACTTAATTACTGTATAATTCTTAGTAGCTGTGGTGACAGATGAGACAAATACAGGAGAGAAAGGCAAAAATAATTATTAAATTATGTTTTTCTATATGTGAAGTGTTTAGTCTTGGATTACATGGAAGGAAAAACACTTTTTGGAAAGAAAAACGTGCCTTTTGAGCAGAGTTCTCCTTTAACACATGGTGTGGTTTTGGATAAAGACAGCTCGCTTCCCACAGCTGAGAACCCCATTTGTTTAGTAGCAATGGAAAGTCAGGAAGATATCTCTGGGAGAGTGGAAGAAAGATGTCTTGTAAATCAAGACAACCTACTCTTTGCTGATTTGGAGTTGAAAGATGATGCTGCTCAGTTAGTAGAGGATGGTACGCTATCCACAGTAGTTACTGAAGCATCAAGATTTTCCACGCTGTACAATGCAAATGTTTAGAGAAGGATGAAAGACCTGGTCCATCTACTACTCAAATAGATATGCATTGAGAAGGGCTGATATTAGCCATTTTAATTTTAAGAATGTACAATTAGAAGAGCCTGCACTCAGAGAAACTATAAAGAATTTATACTGGATGATAGGGAGGTTGATGATCCAATCCTTATTACACCATATCCATATTTTGAACTTTCACATGAACTTTTGTACTGAGTAGGCAAAAAAGGGGGTCACATAGTAATACTGCTGTTCAAATCTCAACCATTTAGGCAGCTTGTAGTAGAACCAGTTTACAGCCGCATACTGGAAAGGACAACTGTCTACAGAAAAACCTAAACAGTTTTAGCCAGATTTTATTGGCCAGATTTTTTTTTTTTTTTTCACAATTTAAAATGAATGTATTGTCTGCCTATTCTGACTGTTAAAGAACACCCCCAAGCTTATTTTTAGGAGTTCATTAGCCCCTCTCCCCATTATGGAAATATCCTTTGAGCAGATAGCTGTGGACATAGTTGAATCCTAGTTAAAACCAAAATGTACACCAGTATGTTCTGTTGATTATGGACTATGCCTCAGATTTCCCAGAAGCTATTAATATGCAGAGAGTAACTGTTAAGGCTGTTGTTAATGCCTTATTATAGATGTTCTCTAGAATAGGAAGACCAAAATATATTATAACTGACAAAGGAACACCTTTATGTAAAAGGTCATGAAGGAACTGTATTACTTTTTTTACTCAAGCAGCATTGTACTTCCATGTGCCACCCCCAAATAGATTTGCTTGTTGAATCATTTACTAGACTTTGAAATTATGTTATGAAAAGATATGGATAAGAAGGGGAAAAATCATTACTCGTTTTCCCTTATCTTGTATTTACTATTAGGGAAATCCCCCAGTCCTCCACTGACTTGTCTACTAATAGAATCAAAGGATTTTAGAATCATAGAAAATACAAGACAACTGGATCATGTGACCATTTATATCTTGCCCATACCAACCGTTAGATTTTACTTCACTTTTCCGTGAAGTGGGGCATTGGAATTCTGAAAATGTTCAAAATGATGTATGGAAAACAGCCCAGAAGAATTCTGAGTATAGCAAAGCAAACTCATGAAGAGTATATTACACCTTTACGCCTTTTTAAGTGTCATTCCCCATGACTCAGATTCCAAAAAATAGTGTCTGCTGGATTACCTACTATTAGGTTCATAGATTAGTACTAGGCTAACTGCCCTTTTGGGCCATTTGAAGCCTAGCCAGTTATCCCATGTGAGAATCAAACGCTGCACCTTTTGTCTTTAAGGTAAACACCTTAACCATTATGTCATCCTTCCAAATGCTGTGTTACCCCCCCCCATACATTTCAATGCCAAGTATTGAACCCAGGACCCTGTGCAAAAACAGTCAGAGCAACAATGAACAAGCACAGAAATCTGTCTAGTTCCAACCTCACCACCATGAGTGTGGAGGAAAAAAATGAAAAATCAAAGAAACTAGTGGTCTTAAAACTTCACTGATGAGCTCAGTCACAATAATTTCTAAAACTCCTTTCACAATAACTTCCAATAATTTATAATAATTTACATAAATTTATATACCTGGGTTTCATGATTTTTGGAAATTATTGTGACAGAGCTCATCAACAAAGTTTTAAGACCACTAGTTTCTTAGTTTTTTCTTACCTAATATTAGCAAACACTAAGAAAAAAGTTACAATAGATATGCTACAATAAGAAATATCCAACTAGTGAATGATGTATTAGACCCTATGACCAAAAATAAATTCACGGCCAGGTGTAAAGGATCATATGAAGAGCTTTGAAAAAATAAGTGACGAAAGTTATAGGGAAAAAAAACAAAGAGATATAAGCCCCAGAAAATATGTCATGTCAATGCTTAGAAGGTCTAGCAGGATCAAGAGTCACTTTTGGCCAATGTGGCCAATATGGCCAAAAACAAAATGGAAATCAAAAAATTAGAATGTAACAGAGTCATGGAGGTTCAGCATTCTGAATCTAAAGTACATATACATGAAGCTTTGACAGTCCACCACAGGAAAGAGATGCAAGAATTCCTTTAGTGAAATAAAGATGCGTTTTATGTTTTACAGATCATGGCTAACCTGGTACAGCATGGCATTTTTAAACCCCCCAGGGAAAAGTTTGGCTTAAGCCTTACAGAAGTTACTTGTGGCAAGTTAGAAACAACACACCTAAAGATAAAGAGACAGGTAGAACTTGGGGTGTTTGAAGACTTTCAAAGTGAGTGAAGTACTCATATAGTGCTGGTACCCAAAAGTGTAGCAGTATAAAATTCTGCGGTGTTTTTTCACTGGCTAAATACATTTCAAAACGTATGCTTATCCAATAGCAAGGCTAAAGAAATTGTTGGAAAGGCTTGGCTATTTCACCACATAATCCATGAAATAATATTTGCAGATTCTCTTCACTTTGCAGGCCAGGAAAAAGGCAGCATTTTGCACTCCAGATTGCTTTTTCTGAAACAAGGCCATGCCTTTTGGTTTACATCAGGGCCCAGACACATTTCAGTGACTTTTGGAAACATGCTGTGATCCCATAGAGACAGTGGCATAGCTGGTAGACCCAGTCATCTTTAGTGAAGAATAGTATAGCTATTGGTCTAAGGCGTAAGTGGTGCTAGAAGCTTTATGACAGGTCAGCTCCAGAGTCAAACCCTCAAAATGAAAGAAAGGAATGTCAGACGCTAAGTATTTGGGATTTGTTTTTGGGAAGGCAGTTATAAAAGTACAAATGGATTAGGTGGAAGTAGTACTAAAATGGCCAGAAGCAGTTTAAAAGTAGCAGGTTAGACGTTTCAGGTCATGCAGTAAGTTTATATAAAATTTTGTAGAGTTTGCCCAGCCTGTTATTGAACATACTAAAATTAAAGCTCCTCAAAGAGCCAATGAGACTCCTGATCCAAAAGCCACCATCTTGAATTTAAAAACCGCCTTGTGTTCCTTACTTATCTCATTTACACCTGAGTTTTTAGGTCTTTTACTGTATAGGCTGTTGTGTCTACATCTATCCTTGGCACAGTCTTATCTCAGAAGTATCAGATTAAGAAACACTCTTGTGTCATTAGCCAAAACTTCATGTCCGAAGAAACCAGATAAGCTACAACTTAAAAAGAGTTTTTGGCAATTAAGTGAGCACATAACTCTTTCAGGTATTATTTCTTAGGATGCCGCTTTACATTAATGACTAATCATGCCACTTGGCAGCAGCTGTCACAACATAAAGAGAAGAATGCAAAGTTGACATGCTTGGCATTGCCCTTCCAAATTTTGAATGTAAAGTCCAGCATTAGCTAGGTTGTACGTACAGTAATGCTGATGGTCTCTTTCAGATTAATAGCCTGTCCATAATGGTTATACAACCTCATATATCTGCACTGAGAGGGAGTGGCTGAACTATAAATGGAGTATACTTTAGTAAGTATTGCCTTCATTTTGTATAGCTGGAGATGACTAAGTGGCTACTTAGACTGAGACGGGTCAACCTATACTTAGAGGAACGTAAGAGAGGTTGGAGCTACAGTAAGAGGACACTTTGACAAAACAGTAATTTCTTTTTGATGAAAAGAACAAATATATATATACTGTCCAATGAATTTTTATTAAAACTGAAGATTGCTAAAGTTTTAACCTAGATTTGAGAAATGCCAATTCATGAGAAAAGCAGTGGTTGCTCAATTATATTTTATGACCTGGGCGGCAAGAAACTTAGACTTTTGGGAAGCACTCATTCCTTTTGTGGAAAAGAAATGATGCATGTTGTGCAATTAATTTTTCTGTGAACTATTATATTTTTAGTGTAGACTTTAAAACTACCAGTTTCTGATTGGTGCCTCAGCTATATTTTGTGACTTATTGGCATGATAGGAAAAGGGCCTCTTTTACGGATGAGGGGAAATCTGTCTATAATTTTTACTGTTTATGACTTGATCTGCTATATACTAGGGAATGTCTACTTACTTCTGCATTTTGGATAAACGACTGAACTTCTTAAAGACAATATTTTGCACTAGACCCTTCTATAAAAATGGTGTTCTTTTCTATTATGAATAAATTGTGCTGTGAGCAAATGAAATAAGCCCAAAGTCTGTAGAGAAGTTAATGACACTGAAAAAACTGCATTCCTCTAACTGATTTGGTTTACGGAACTCACTGTTACTTTATGCTTGCTTCTTCTTGGCGTGATAAATTTTCTTCCTTTCTTTGGTGTAGGATGCATTTTTTTACATCAAGTACATTTTTAAAGGTGTGATCGCTTGCTTTTCTGCACAGATTAATGTGTCTGGCTGTCTGTGGAATGTGTTCCAATGACTGTGTTGTCAACAGGTGTAAGTATCATTATATTTTAGTCAATAATTTGAGGGTTAAGGGTTTTCTTTATTGATGAAAACACAATTATACATGTACAAGTATAAACACATGCACACTCACATAAATGACAAGTGTCCTGTTAGGCTCCCTATTGAAATCTTACCACTCACAATGTTGAGTGCTGATACACTTAAAAAAAAAAAAAAAGATTGAAAATGCTGACCGCTCTTCTCCTTCAAACGTGTTTTTGTATGGAGACAAGCCCCACCTGCATCCCATACCCCGTCTTATATATACCAACTCTAAGATCAACATACCTTGGAGAAAAGGGAATATTCAAAGAAATGGCCACCTTGGACTTAACATTTGTATGTCAGTGTTTTTGACCATTTTGTCTCTGTATTCTGGGACTCATGCTAGTAGGTCATGATATTTCAAATGGTTACTGTGCTGCTATTATACAGAATGCAAATATTGAGTACAAAGACTATTATCAAACAACCAGGATTTAAAAGGATCTAATAATATGTTTCCTAGCACATGCACCCCCCCACAAGCATTATGCAGATAACTTAGTTAACCTTTGCACTGCACATCTCTTTGTATTATTGGAATACATCTGTAATTGTACCTGCTTCTTAAAATCTGTTTTGCATAAAATAACTGCTATATATCTTACTGAGGCCCTATGTTTGCTACATTACCTACTAAATAATTTCCTTTTTCTACATTTTTTGCTTTTTAATATGTATTTACTTTTTTAATTTATTGACTGCGTAAGCATGATCAGGCTTCAGTATCTGACAAACGTAAGATCAGCACAGCAGTGATTGCCATTTTATATGCATCATATCTTAGAAGCATGTCTTAATATCTTTTCAACAACAGACAGGATGCTGTACACATCTACCTTCATCCCTTTCAACAACAAACAGGATGCTGTACATAGCTACTTTCATCCCCTCAAGCAGAAAGGGTAATGGAATATAATAAAATTACTGGGAGAGTTTATTTTGTTTACCAAGGCAAAAGATTTAGGAAGCTAGAATGAATTACTGAATAAGTAATTCTAGAACTCTACCAAGTAATTTGAATGCATCATGAGAAAATTTAAATTAATATGACCTCCTGAAGATTTGGAGTTAATAGATTTACTGCCAGTCCTTATCCATTTGATATATTTTTAGCATATCCGCTGCAATTAATGTTAATTGTAAATTCTGTATACATCAAATTGTCATCTACTGTAATATTTAATGTCAATGCAAATGTCTTTTTGCATCCAGGCTCTATATTTGATATTATGCACTATTTATTCTTACCCCAACACTCTTCTTGGATGTTTCTGTTAAGAGCTACAGCTGCTTAGTAGACCTGACACACTAACAAACTACATTAATAATTAAATGACAGCCAATTTACTCATTTTCTAGTCTGCATGCAGTCTATTCCATTTAGAGGTCTCTTTATTTAAACACGTTTCTTTAGTGTTGTCAACTGCTGTATAAGCAAAATACTCAAACAAGAGATAAATAATGTAGCAAGATCATGAAATATTAATGATTAATTTCACACAAATTACATCTTAGAGCAAAGTACAAGCCTCCAGTGTATAGAAAGAGGACATGCAATACCACAGCTTGCACATGGAAACAGTTTCTGAGTATACATGAATTGGCATTTTATTGTCTGTACTGTTAGACAAATTAGTTATGTATAATGACCCTTGCTCTCTACATTTTGATTACTTTGGCTAGTGCAGTTTTTACATGACTTTTTAAAAAATCTAACACAAGACTAAACTTGCCCATCTTGGATTTTTCAAGCTCCAGTCTGTTAATTAAAATACCCATTACAGATGGAAATGCTGATGCTGGGCAGTTTGTGAGGACAAGGATCAGGTTGGACATACTTTCAGTCCAGAGGTAAGTTACTGATTAGTCTAAGGTTAATTCAAATGCTATATATATGTATATATATATATATATATATATATATATATATATATATATATATATATATATATATATAGCCATGTAACCACTGTGTACAAAATACCTTGTACTAGAATTTAAATACATTTAAAATACTGCATATTTATCCTAGCTTATAGTCATATATTTTGCCAAATGGCATTTTTTCATAATGTCTGGATAACTTTTTTCTTCAGAAGTAAAAATGTATAATGCTGTGAAACCATACCTCTCAACTTGGAAATATCAAAAATCTGGACAAAGGCCCATGAAAAATAAGTACAAATCTGTACACTGATTAACATAAAATTTGCATGCAGAACTATGTTAACTCCATCCACACCAATGGAATTGTGGGACACCAACTTTCAAATGCAAACTGAAGAACAGAAAACCAAAATATGGCCCCATCACAATCTCTGCAGAAGTAAAAATCATCTAAATAACACATTATGTAATATCTGTAACTAATGAAGAGGTTGCTGCTAGCAAACAACTTTATATTTCATTGTTTCATCTACAAATAAAGTGCCTGTTGTTGCCCTTGAGGAATAAATTGCCTATGTTACATTAAATAAAAATGATAAGCTACTAATATTGCAATAGGGAATGGATGACAAACTGATAACAGGTTCATAGTTACTAGGTATCTCCTCCAAAAAGGGCATTCTCAGGACTGCAGCATCCACCCCTTTAAAAGTAAAACACAGTACACTATCAGCAATCCATCTGCATATTGGAGGAGTAGAACCCACAGCCTTCTGCATTAAAACCAAGCATTCTACCTGTTGTGCTATTAACAACACAAGCAAGCTTACCATAACTTAAGCAGTACTAAACTTCTCTCCCCCTGAAGGAGATATGCAGCACAAGAAATCTGGAAAAAGCCAACATTTATTGGCGGGGGACAAAGGTCCAAAACCAGAGACAAATTTTAAACACTGCTTGTATAATAATAGAAAAGTTATTTGAATAAATGTTTGGTGTTACCATGCATTTCCTGAAAGACAGGACTGAAACTCATTATTTAGTGAATTCACTTTTCATTGATTTGCTAGAAAACCACAAATTTTAAGAGGAACAGACCAAAAGTATGAGCCAAACAATCTGCAAAACTTTGGACAGTTAAAGACTATGGTTAACTCCTTAAACCACAAGTGGTGGTGCCAAAGTAAACCAGCCTAGCTGCCATTAAGGTACAGGGTTTGAGTCTCTAACACACATCTAGCTGCCATTAAACACACAGCTACACACACACACACACACACACACACACACACACACACACACACACACACACACACACACACAGCTGCCATTAAATACAGTGATGCCTGCATGGAAACCAACCTAGCTTCCATTAAACAAAGCTGCCTGCCAGTAAAAGCTCTTAGCTGTAAACAAACACACATCTAGCTGCCATTAAACAAAGCTAAAATCCAAAGTAAACCTAGCTACCATTAACACCATAAAGTAAAACTTAAAACAAGCCTGCCGTTAAAGTTGCCATTAACACGCACAGTGATGCCTGCATGGAAAGCTTCTGCAAGCTGCTGTCAGTGAAAGCTCTTAAGTAAATAAACTCCAAAGCACATACACAGAGTAAAATCCAAAGTAAACCTAGCTGCTGTAACCACCATAAAGTAAAACTTAAAACAAGCCTGCCGTTAAAGTTGCCATTAACACACACAGCGATGCCTGCATGGAAGGCTTCTGCAAGCTGCTGTCAGTGAAAGCTCTTAAGTAAATAAACTCCAAAGCACATACACAGAGTAAAATCCAAAGTAAACCTAGCTGCTGTAACCACCATAAAGTAAAACTTAAAACAAGCCTGCCGTTAAAGCTGCCATTAACACACACAGTGATGCCTGCATGGAAGGCTTCTGCAAGCTGCTGTCTGTTAAAGCTCTTAAGTAAATAAACTCCAAAGCACATACACAGAGTAAAATCCAAAGTAAACCTAGCTGCTGTAACCACCATTAAGTAAAAAGTAAAACTTAAAACAAGCCTGCCGTTAAAGTTGCCATTAACACACACAGCGATGCCTGCATGGAAGGCTTCTGCAAGCCGATGTAGTACATCATAACAGTGAAAATAAATGTGAAGCTCGAGCTGCGGTTGATTCTCCTTTTACCCTGCATGATCCTCTCACTTTAGAAAGCTGAGCGGGGGAAAGAGGTGCTGTGCAAGGTGCCATTAATGCGATGTGCATGCTATGTTCCGACTTTGACAAGGCATGGCAAAGCTTCCACATACACAAGCTGAAAGTAAAAGCCAAAGTAATTACATAGTGAAGCTGCGATGCCTGCACAGAAAGGCTGTTAAGTAAATAACACAGTGAAAGTAAGCTAGCTGCCGTGGAAACGAGTAAAGCGATGCCTGCATGATGGATGGAAAGCTTCTGCAAGTGGCCATTATTCCTGTTAAGTAAAAGCAGACTAAGACAATGAAAGTAAGCTGCCATTAACAGTGAAGCTGCCATAAACACAGCTTTTCCTCTGAAACTGCCACTAAGTAAACATCCAGTCTAAAACAATCAATGAGAAAACAGCTAGACAAGAGTTGAAGGAAAAGCATATAATCATAAAACAGTCACAGTCCAAGGAAAAATTCCTGCTGACACACAAATACACAGATACACACCCCTCTTCTTCACTCAGAATACTTCACTCAGAATAAAATAAGAAACTGCCCAGCAAGTGCATCTGCAATCTGCATCCTGTCTGTTCACCCTGCTCTCACCGAGATCCATAACGGAACTGCACTCACACACTCCTCTTATTCACTCAGAATAAAATAAGAAACATATTTCCTACTGCTGTTCACCCTGCTCTTGCCGAGATAACGTGCTTGCAATCCATAAAAACAGAACAGTGCTCACTGCTTGCTCGCAATCCCTTTGAATAAACCCAACATGACGGCGTTCGCAAGTGCAACTGCCAGCCAAAGATAGATCCATTTGAATGTTTCCCGCTTGTGTTACGGACGGTGCATACAAGCCATAAATGTGTGCACTGAGCCCTTGAGCTCAATTCCGACAGGCTGGTAACCCTGGTGGAGCTGACGTTATCACGCACGCGATGACATCAGCTCAAAGCTGGGGAAAACATTTTAAAATAAAAAAGATGGGGAAAAGTAGGAAATGAAGGGGTGCCACTCGGGAATCATGGCACCCCATTATTTGGACCCCAAAACTCAGTAATAAACGAGTAAATCGGCATGGTTCGAAGGTATGTGTGAAACAAGCACTATTTGGTGTTGGGAGGGGCTTTAGTTTTAAGAAGTGAGGTTACATTCTGGAAGATGGTGTACAATTCCTAGAATGATGCTCCCCCATCCATCAGAAACTTTTGTTATGGGTAATATTCCAAGATGCATTTATGAATGGCTGTCTACATATTTTCTCTCAGATATACTTGTCTTGGATAACATCCAAAGACAGATTTATGAATGTCTGTCTACAAATTAAATCCCTCCATTACTGGTGTGTTATTGTAAAATGCTATAGTATTGTAAAACAAGTCTTTCTAATATGGGCACAAAATATACACTTAGTCTTGTATCATTAAAAGTCATAGGTTAGGAATGTTAATGTAGAAGCTTGATATATAGAGCAGAACCAATATTTTTCATGTAGTAGCTATCATAAAGGCATCATAGATGCTAGTGTTAGACACTTGAGGTTATACAAACACATGAAGCAATACAGACTTCAGAGTAACCAAAAGCTAGTGGTTAAGGGCACTTTATCCATAGGCACCCTACTCACCATATTCTCCATCATAACAGTATAATTTTTTATGGTTAACTCTCTGTTCAGACTGAGTTTGCTCAAATAAAGTTTGCCATTATGTATTTTCTCATTTAGTATGTTTATTGAATAAGAAGAAATAGAGTAGGGCAGAAGCATACCTCTCATCCATACTGAATTCCTTGGAATTTCCTGGTTTTGAGGTTGAAATAATGGGATACCATGAATTGTAGAGTGGTCCCTTCAAATAACGATTGTTGTTCTTTATTTACACTACTAGTACATTAAATTAAGTAAGGTGAACAAAGCCTTAGCATTATGATAAAGATAAATGTTAAGCATCAAGGGACCAAGGGCAGGTGTGTGTATGCTGTAAGCGTCTGAGCATCTGTGTATGGAGGAAGGTTGTCTCGATGTTGGTGAGGTTCATATTAATGCCAGGAGCTCATTACAGTAATCAGAAATATCTAGCCCCACCACAAGTCGACCACTTTGTGTTATTTCTTCTTTTACTAATAAGCACCCCTCATACTATACCAGTTTGTGTACCAGGTATTCAGCGTACCACCAATAAGCTATACAGCATTTTGGGTTATGGCTGCAGTTTGGGGAAATAAACAAGTGCAGGGAATTGGACAGTTTAGATATGTGAAGCAATATAGGTTTATGATTTTCTGTCCTCATATTTTTTTTAAGAATTTGGATAGCTGCTTAAAATTTAGGGAAGCAGTCCTACATTCTGTTCACACCCTTGCTTTTACCAATTCATTAGTGAATTAGCATAGCTTCTGTTTCTGAATGTGCCAGTGACCCAAGGTGGTAATTAAAGTGGTAATTTATTTTCAGTTTTGGTAATCCTGTTTCAGCTGAGTGCAGCACTCATATAGCACGATGAACTCGCTAGGTCAGCCGAAGCTGTTTAGGACCCTGCAGGTTGCTGTCTGGCAGACAGGAGCACCACAATCAGTTTCCTTTTGTAACAAGGAACGAGAATGTTGGCAAGTGTGGACTTTCAGGCCTCAGAGACTCAACCCATTCAAGGTTCTAATGCCTCCTTGCTGTCTTCCCCTATACATATAGAGGATTTGCTCCAAGAACTTTATGAGAGCAATCCCAGCTCAGCTCCTGCAGAAGTGGTTTTGGAGTAGATTTCTCTGCAGAAAATCTCCCAAATCCTGAAGCCCCTCTTACTGTAGCTGTATATTATGGTCCTGACCTGCTTAGGAATGGAGCCTCAGTCTGTACAAGATATCAAGATGTCAAGGCAGCAGAAACTCTTCTCTTTTAAACTCCTTCACATTTTACTTACCCTTCCCTACACTAGCAATGTCATGCCATCACCCAAAGAGGGTATGTGTCATTACTTGCAAAATAGTCTGTGCTGCAGTTGGAGTTTAGCTGATAGTCTGAAAGTAGTAGGCACCTTGGGAATCTTAAAATACTCTTTGCTGCAGTTGGAGTTTAGCTGATAGTCTGAAAGTAGTAGGCACCTAAGGAATCTTTTTTTCTGTAATGGTTTACTCTTGGAAATGATGCTATGTGTAGCATCTGTATAATTGCAAGAGTCTTGGTTAAATGGCTAAGTTTTATCTGTTCAGTGGGCTATAAATGGTGTACTTAACAGTCCCAACACAAGCACACACTCACACACCATTTCTTCTGTTGGGCTTCATCAGAATAATATTATTTTATTAATTATGCACCCTATGTGACCACAATGAGCATCAGAAAATGAAAAATATACAAAGTGTTTATTTTGTTCTTCATAGTTATAATAATTTTAAAAGTTGTATAACATGCATAATTTAGACATAAAACAGTTATTAATAATGGCAATTTGCTAAAATAATATGCATTATTTAGAAATGGTTCCCCTTTTTGCTGGGGCACTTTATGGCATTGTGATATTGTGGTATACAGAAATGGATGTGACATGCAGACTCATGCACACCAATGGACGCATACCTGGTTTTGTTACTTATCCGATGTAGTTGTGACTAGGTCCTGGGCCTGGGCCCAAAAGTACAAATGTAGTAAGTAAATTAAATCTGAAAATATAGCAATACTTAAACTTCAAGTAGTATTTGCCTAATAGGTGAATGCAAGGAGGTTGCTGTGGACTTTATGTAAGTACAGACTAGGGACTTTAATTCTTTGATGAAATTGTTATTTCACTGACTGTAACTTAAGAAAAACGGTCTCTATTGCTCTTGAGCTTTAGGCACTTGCAAGTTCTCCAGCACCTAATTGACTGTTGTCATTTATAGGAAGAATATGTAGGTGTGTTTGTTTATTTGCTAGCTTATTTCTGACTCAGCAAGTCTTTACATAATACGTTTGAAAAAGTTGCCATTTACTTTGCTGTCAAGTAGCATTTTGTTTATTGTCACCATCATCTCCTTATTACAAAATTATATATTTATTTAGCTGTGTAATTCGTGTGTGTGTGTGTGTGTGTGTGTGTGTGTGTGTGTGTGTGTGTGTGTGTGTGTGTGTGTGTGTGTGTGTGTGTGTGTGTGTGTGTGTGTGTGTGGGACCGGCATACCTCTCAACTGTATAGATTTTCACAGATTGTCAAGAATTTTGCCTCATAATTTTGATGTGTTCCTCATAAAAATTGTCTTTTTTTGACAAATGGCTGGGATGATTTAAGGAGTAAAGTCACTAAATAATGATGTGCATTTCAGTTAAGGACTTCATATCCTTCAGAAAATGCATGCTATCTTGTTATTCTAGCAACTTTCTAAGTTTATAAGAGTAATAATCAAAATGTGTCTCGCTACTTTTGGGCCTTTGTTCCCCCCATTATGTCAGGCTTTGTCCGATTTCTTGTGCTATGAGGTTGAGAGGTGTGGGACCCTTTTCTCTATTCTCTGGTAAATGGTTTCTGATAAGTATCTATGAACAAATTAATGCAGACAAGATGTGTGAGTTTCATTTACTCACTCGGTTTATTAAAAAGTGTGTTCCTGAGTGGTGATATCCCATCATCCAGCCGGAAGTCGGAGGAGTTATGTTGGTTTGGTATGAAAATGATATGCTAATTCGCTGTTTAGATTTTTGCCAGATGCACCGAATTTTCAAAACCCAACATTCAGATTTTTA
>NC_056748.1:290627275-290637275 GCF_019279795.1 Protopterus annectens | reverse complement strand
CTGATAAAAAGTCATAAACGGTCCACTCCACATACGAAAACACTTTAATAAAAACTCAAACGACAACATATTAAAACATATTTAGCGCTTTCATCTCTTCATAAGGATACTTCATCAGAATACATTTCACACCATTAATAACACCTTTATATAAGATATAACCAAGTAACATCATCATTTGAATGCACCAGTCCATTTCATTTGTGCTTAATTGAATCAATTAATGTTAAAGAAATATTCATAGTTTTTCACGTATCACATTGGAACTAAAATTAAAATTCTTGTTGTTTGAATGAATAGAAATATTGTTCACTTTAAAACAACCATTTTTATGTGGGTAAGACCAAGAGGAGTCTAAAAATTAGAATATATGAACATACTAATGATATTAAGAACAAAAAGTTGAGCAATGCTCTGTATAAACATTCCCTTACTTGTTGTTCCTCTTTTGTTAAATTTACATTTGGTATTATAGAGAAGATTAGTATTAACCCTAGAGGGGGAGACTGGAAACATTTATTAAAGAAAAGAGAAACAGAATGGCAATTTAGGTTGGCAGCTATGTTCCCCCCTGGGTTAAATGAATTTGTATCTATTACCCCTATACTAATAGAGAGAGCTAATATGCTCAAATAGGTTTAGAGTTATATTATATATATATATATATATATATATATATATATATTTATTTACATTCATCACATTTTAAAATATTGGAAGATGTTATTTAATGACATCATAAAGTATAATTATGGTTGTTTTAAAGTGAACAATATTTCTATTCATTCAAACAAACAGAATTTTAATTTTAGTTCCAATGTGATACGTGAAAAACTATAAATATTTCTTTAACATTAATTGATTCAGTTAAGCACAAATGAAATGGACTGGTGCAGTCAAATGATGACATTACTTGGTTATATCTTATATAAAGGTGTTATTAATGGTGTGAAATGTATTCTGATGAAGTCTCCTTATGAAGAGATGAAAGCGCTAAATATGTTTTTATGTGTTGTCATTTGAGTTTTTATTAAAGTGTTTTCGTACATGGAGTGGGCCGTTTATGACTTTATATTAGTCCGGTTTTAGCCACAAAGAAATCTGGCAACTCTATTCAGATTACATAACATTTTCACAGACTACAGACTATGAGAATTCATGAAGGCAATGTATTTCAAAGTAGCTCCAGTAAGAATCCATACTCTATCAAGTTGTGCATTTCCAGTATGACACAAAGTACTTTGTTGAGAACTGCTGACATTGCCACATAAACACATCACATAAATAAGGTAAAAGACTATTATATGTCTTTTGAGACATGAAAATACAACCCTATTTGACATCCTACTTCTTCATAGTATAAATGGCACCTCAAATACCCACTTAAAAGAATCAAACTTTTATCAATAATTAAATAAAACAAGTGACATGATAGATTCATATGCCAACATATCCCTCATATCTGTAGCAAACGCTATTACATATCAAGCAGAGTAGCATTCTCGCTATGTCCAATACTTGAATGGGCAGCCACAAATGTTCCTGTGATCTATCTTGTCTTGTCCTCTTTGAGACCGGAGGAAACTTTTGACAAGGGGTTTTCAGCTAGGCTTGTAATCATCTGCAAACAGATTGCCTAGTGCTTACCTATTAACCTATAAAATGATTTCAGAACAATTCTACCATTTAAATGACAGTATAAGATTAAATAAACCAGTAGAGTATGATGAGGCAATCAATTAGTATTCAATATGAATATGCAAATATTTCTATTAAGCATTCGTAAAAGCTTCCAATTTGCAAAATAAACTGGGAATGATTTAGAGCAGCAGTAATGCATGCTAACTGCTTCAAGGAAAATGTATTGTATTCATGTTTTGTTTTGGCCATTGATTCATAAAAGTAATTCCAAAAAGAGTGCTCACAACTACGTAAAACTGACTTATTCGTTATTTAGAAGAATAGTATGTAAAATGCATCAATTTCAGATGAGTTTATTGAAAGTTTGTGAATCAGTTTCACCTGTGAATTACAGTTTGGAAGCAATGTGCCCAGATTAATACAGATTCAGTTATTGTGTCGCATCTTTGTAATTTTTTTCATTTATTATATACAGATGGTCATTGTTTCTTTGTGATGTGCAGTAGAGTGAAAACATTTAAGTTTTATATACAAAAGAAGATCAAACAATAACAACCACAACCACAGCCTATCCTTGTTTCTCTCAAGATATTCCTGTTAACATCTACATGGAATGAAGCATAGGGGAACAGATGGAATTTTTACACAGAGATTAGCACTTGTGAACACATACACACACACACACACACACACACACACACACACACACACACACACACACACATACACATGCACGCATGCACACACACTCACTCACACATTTTTAATTCTAGATCTGCACTCCAGTACTAAAGTTTAGACTAAAGTGATGAGAGAAGGTGTAAACCTGGCATTAAGTTATAACATTTTTCCAAATCAGAAATGTATTGCTGACATTTAGCATGATAAAGGTGTAGAAGAGGTGAAGAAACATATGCTATCTTCTAGGAAAAAAGTCTGACAAACTGTTAATATAGAGCTGGCAGGATTTTCCCTTTATTTTGGGCTTCAGACCAGTTGTTTTACATCAGGAAGGTTTGTGGTCTGCACTGTAGTGGCAGAACAGGTAGCTTACATCCTTCTAAGTTGGGAACTGCTGATTGAGGGCTCAGTGTCTGTTATTCTAAAAGTGTATTAATTCTGGTTTAAGCACTTGGGCTTCAGGCCAGTTATTTTACATTAAGAGGGTTCGTGGTCTGCACTCTTGTGGGAGGAGAGGCTGGACTCTGCCCTTCTGAGCTGGGAATTTCTGGTTAAAGGCTTATAGTGCCTGTATATCTGAACTGCTTCTTACTGAAATTGGTACACCTTGTTTGCTGTAGCATAGACTAGATCCAGGCCTGCTGAATCTGGCTTTGTTTGTATGCTTGTTGTTTGTTTGCTTGTTATTTCCCTGAAAAGCTAATTCCACCTAAAACGCGGCTTTTCAGTGCTTCTATGGATCCCTAGTGATATCTGCATTGCTTACTGTACTTATTTCCTTGTTTCACTTGAAAGAAAGTTACTGTTTGTCATTTTTGCATTTAAGTTACCTGTAACACATTGCATTTAAGTTACCTGGCACTTGCTCACTAAAGCAATTATATAAGTCAGCACTAAAAAAATTAAAAGCACTACACCCTCACAAACTCCCCTTGAGTACCTTGTTCCCCATTGGCCCTTTTTTTCAATTATAAAGGAATTCCCAATACTATTCTAGCACGTCCAAAGGTCAGTTGTCAATCTCCTCTCCGGTCCAGCTGGTGAATCCGGGAATCTTGAGGCAATGTTACAACTGCCTCATGTACACAGACAATCCTCTCCTCCTCCCAACAAATTCCAACACTTGTGAGAGATGCAACCATAAAGCCAAACTGGAGGCTAAGGTCTCTCAACTCAGTACTGGCGTAACCAGTCAGGAGGAGAAGGAAACCACACTCACTACAATTCCAGTCTCACATAGACCCACCACAACAGCAAACCAAACACATAAACACACAAAAACATACTCGGAGGCTCTAAATAAAAATCTGCCTAAGCAGCAGAGACCTCCAAAGCAGACACCCAAGCAACCGCTACCCCAAAACAAAACACGTGCAACACATAGCTCACAAAGCCAGTGTGCCGAACAGTCACAGCCCTTAAGGCTAAACAACACACCTGATACACTTGTAATAGGTGACTATATCATCAGGCACACTGACGTCCCGCTCACTAGGCTGAACAAGGAGAAGGTCACGGTGAGCTGCCTGTCGGATGCTAGGATCCGCCACATAACACAAGCACTCAGGTCACTCCAAGGCAAGTACAAACACGACTCAGTCATTGTCCATGCTGGTGTGAATGACCTGAGACGTACCTCACTGGACTACATGAAAAGAGACATAGAGGAGCTCTCTGAGCATGTAGCCCAGGCCGGTATGACCCTGACCTTGAGTAGCATCTTACCCTCACCAAGAATGATGCCACAATATGAAGACAAGATGATCAATTTCAACAACTGGCTTAAGTATTGGTGTCATTCAAAGGGGATCCAATGCCTGCCAGCCTAGGATGACATGCTCGACAAGCCACGATGCTTCGCTAGGGACAGCTTGCACCTGTCACCCCTGGGCTTTCGGATATTGGCAAAGGCTCTTGCTACCCCCATAGTGCCTTTTTTAGGCAAGGCTCAAAAGACAAACCCACCTCCATAGGTATAACAAGGGATACGAAACTAAGAGTAATGCTACTCAACGCCAGAAGTCTAAACCTCAAGATGCATGCACTCAAAACTCTCCTTAGCATGGAGAACATCGATATCTGTGCAGTAACAGAAACCTGGTTCAAGGCTCCCGAGAGCACCCCAGCACTACCAGGTTATATCTCATACCATGCTTTTTGGCCCCAAAACTTGGACCGAACCACAAAAGGAGGGGGAGTATCAATATTCGTCAAAGATACCCACACCTCCAGGTTGGTGGCACAACACGAAGCATCAGAAACTATCCATGTGCAACTAACAGTGGGTAAAACTGCCTTCCAGTTTATAGCCTGCTACAGACCACCCTCCCAAAACCAGGAACCCCACTCGGCCTTCCTGAGAACACTGGAAAATATGAATGTCTCTCCAAACACCATTATATTGGGCGACTTCCACTACCCAAACATAGACTGGGAGCATTACTCTAGCTCCAACACCCTAGCCCAAAGGTTCCTAGAATTTATAAACTCAAATGCTATGGAACAACTTGTTACCACTCCCACAAGAGGGGAAAACATACTGGACCTGATCATCACCAACATGGGGACTCTATGCTCCAGACCAGAAGTGTATCCCTCACTGGTAAGATCAGACCATAAACTAATCTCACTGGATATTCACATCCCGACCCCACCCCCTGCCCAGAAAACCACATTGAAAAACTTCTCTAAAGCAAATTTCACACTCCTCAAAACTGAGGTGGAACCCTTCAAAGCCCCCAGGCCTGTGGAAAATACGGCCCAGACCGCATAATCCTTTATAAACACATTCTATGAACACCTTCAGGAATGCATGGGTCATGCAATTCCAAATAAAACCAAGACCCAATCCTCCAAAGGCAGATGTTAGCCATAAACAAACTATACAATAGAAGGAGGAAGCTACTACATGATAGAGCAAAATCCCAAAAAGGGAAGGCATCTCTGATCAGTATTAGCAAAAGACTATGGGCACTCATAAAATCGTCTAAGGCCAGCTTTGAGAGAAAAATTGCACAGGACACTAAGGATAATCACAAGGCTTTCTTTCGTTATGTTAGGAACCTGGGTGGGAATTCCCAGATATGCTCAGAATTAGTCCAAAATGACAAAAAATACACCAAACCCACAGACATTGCAAACATCCTAGCTGAAAGGTTCAGCGCAAACTTCTCCCACCCTCCCCACCAAAAGGGCAAATATCTATCCCAGCAGAGTGCTGCCCCCCTGACATCTCAGATGCTCAGGTAAGAGCTGCCCTCTCCAAAGCAAAAAACACAGCATCAATGGGACCAGACAGTGTCCTGGGCTGCATCCTACATGAACTCCAAGAAGAGCTAAACCCAAACATAAAACTACTGTTCAATCTCAGCCTTACTATAGGATATGTACCCAAAGAGTGGCGTACAGCAACAGTGGTCCCTCTCCACAAAGGTGGTGCCTCAACGGATCCTGGAAACTATCGCCCCATAAGCCTGACTAGCTTGGTCTGCAAAGCTATGGAAAGGATCATCATGGACCTCATAAATAAAGATATTGGGGATCTACAGACACTGGATCCTACCCAGTTTGGCTTTGTTAAGGGCAGATCCTGCCTCTTAAACCTTGTCGATTTCTTTGAAACCGTCACCAAGGCCATTGACAAGGGAAAGGTGGTCCACACAGCCTACCTGGACCTCGCAAAAGCCTTTGAAACAATACCCTACTCGAGCATTATAGATAAGCTCACCAGCTTAAATATAAACCCCTGTATCACTAGATGGGTTGCAAACTAGCTCAAGGACAGAACCCACATGGTTAGAATTGCTGGAGCCATGTCAGACTCCAAACCATTTACAAGTGGCATCCCACAAGGCTCAGTCCTGGGACCTCTCTTGTTCGGTATATATTTCCCGGAGGTACAGGCCAACACGGAAGGACTGTGGCTGACCAAGTTCGCAGATGACTGCAAACTGGGTGCCATAATCGACTCTCCAGCCGACACAAGCATCCTCCAAAAGGGCCTCATAGAAACAGACAACTGGTGCCAGAGCCATGGCCTCAAGCTAAATGCCAAAAAGTGTACAGTCATCCCCTTTGGCAAAAACAAAGTGCCCACAAATTACCACATAGGTGGTAATCCATTAAGTACAGAAGAAGTAATTAGGGACCTGGGGACCCAAGTTGATAGCAATCTCTCATTTGACAACCATGTGGCCAAAGTGGTTAGAAAAAAATTTTATATAGCCCACTTAATCATGAAGGGATTCACATCTAGATCAGGGGAGGTCACTGTGCCTCTTTACTCATCCCTCATCAGGCCCATAATTGAGTACAATGCCCCTTTTGGGCTGTACCTTACCAGACACCTGCAGCAACTGGAAAGACCCCAAAAGTACCTCACCAAGAGGATCAAAGGGCTCAAACACATGCCATATGTTGCCTGGTTAAAGAATCTCCAGCTCTACTCAGTGGCATACCGCCTGCTCAGAGGCGATCTGTGCCTGACGTATAAAGCAATGTCCAACCTGGAATTAATGGACATGCTGCACCTCAGAAAATCCAAATCCCATCGAGCCACGCGCTCGAGAGACTTGAACCTCAGCACTGAAATAAATAGGACATGCTGGAGGGACAGATTCATAACCCAGAGGCTCCCTTCACTCTGGAATAAAATCCCAGTCCAGGTTAGGCAGAGTCCCTCATTGACTCTCTTCAAGAGGAATCTTGATGAGTGGATGGGAGATAGTAGGTTTACCCCAGGTATCACTTCGGTGTCACTGTTAGACTGAGGCACAGTATACTAAACTCGAAAAAGGGCATAGCAAAATTAATTTAAAATGGGTGGCGAAAGCCAAACACACTCTGGCTAGGCTTATAAATGCCCTATGGCAGATAGCCTAGTATGAACCTATGAACCTATTTTGCTGCGTTGATGTCTTTGCTATATTCTTTACTGGTTACTGCAACATACAACGTATACCTATATGTGGAATCCAGGTGCTATCACTGTGTGTGGATATTGCATCATACCTTATATCTGTTTGGGCAGTTAGTGTACCCTGCACTAGTATTGCTTCAAATGGATATTAGCATTCCACACATCCCTACTGGATAATATGCATGCACCATGATATCTGCATAGCTCCACACTTTTTTGAGGGAAAGAGACAATGGCTTGGATGGGCAACAGATGCTGTATTATTTTCTGTGCAGGTGACATGGCAGAGGTTGTGCTCTCCTCTTCCCCATATTCCACTTGTGCTAAACAATGCAGCCAAAATTCTTAAGAGATTGAAAATGAGCCTGTCAGTGCTTGACCACACCTCAGAATGAAGGAGAATAACACTATCTGTCTCCTGGACAGTATTCTTGAGAAACAGTTGTACTTCATTTTTATATTGCTTTTATTTTTTTTACATTTTTTTACTTTCCATTTGGCTACTGACCATATGGGTGATCACCACTGCCAAGGCTATTTGTTATAATCTGAACAAGAGCTGAACATCACTCAGGAAGCCATCAATGGATGTTTCTTTTATGTTTTCACCTTACACGTGTATGCCCTGTCAAGCATGCAAGGTGTGAGTATATGATGGTGACAACACTGGACCATCTCTCGTGCACACAGGTAACATAAACTCTATGAAGTTCTACCCCCTTGTAAAAGGATGGCTGCCACCATATATTTATCCCACCATGGATTCAGAGATGGTGGATTTCTCCCATACATACTCTTTTCCCATCTTCCAGTCCCCCCCCCACCCCATAAGAAGTAAGCCGACAATACCTCTTCATTCTTTTCCCAGTGCAGATGGCTGCTCACATCCCCTTAGTGGTAATTAAACCCAGGTCCTCTGGGTTATACTAAGGAGTCTGTTCCCTTATACCACCCATTTGCCCATCTTTTGTGCTTCATTACAATGAAATACTATTTCACCACATCAAGGTTTTCTTTATTGGTGTGCCATTTAAGCATATGTATTTGTAAATAAAGGCAGAAATGCATTTAACCCGACATGCATTTAAACCTGTTCAGACTTCCAGGCTTCCACAGTTTTCAAAATCTGCCTTAAAATGCTTAACAAAATGTGCTTTCTTGCTTTTTTTCAGGAATTAAATTTGGGTCTATTAAGGACTTTCAGTATGTGACCACTTGCTAACTCCTCAGACCCAAGTAAATTAACAGTAAATCATGTTAGACTGCTTACAAAAAATAAATAACAGTGATTACAAAGACATGAACTCAAGCAGCTGTGAAGTGTTGGCAGACACTGGTGTTTAACACATCGTTTTAACACAAATTGATATTAATGAGGAAGTCTGACCTTGACACAGACGGCCACATGGTATTAGATCTATGGCTGCTTTGTTTTAGAAATCTGTACTTTAAAGGCTTTACTGAAATTCAGTGAAGTGCATGGATTTTTTCCTATTTTTAATTTTTTTCATTTTCTTGTTTAGTGCTCATATTCAGTTGTGTTTCCATGCCATATAGTTAGAATGAAGTTCAAAGACATCAGATGCATGCGTCAGACATTGAATTGAAATGCCCACTGAAAAGTTACTATATAAAAACATTTTAAGATACCATTTGTTTGCAGTCATTAGAGCTCAAACATGTAGCAAGATATATGTACAGTATTTAACAGGTGTAGTTACCATTTCAGATATAGCTTTTTATGTCTACCAAGTCCTTCCTGGAAAGGATGACTTCTAAAATGATCCCAGAGTATTTTGAGTATGAAATGTTACTACCAAACCAAAACAGCTATCATGTTATTTACTCACCGATAACAGGTTTTAAAAGTTCATAAACAAACTAGAATAAAATGTGCCAGAGTGTTAAAACCCATTATAACACTTAAATAATGACTTAAATAAAACTGATTTCTTTAGAAAATATCAAGTTCTGTTATTCAGTAATTGCAATGAAATTCCACTAGAGGTCCACGAACAACAGACATCAGAAATAAATTTATATTTACTTACAATAAGCTGCTTATAGTCCAGTAATGCTTAGTGTGTGATAGCTTCACCTTCGTAGAACTTTGTAAGGAAAAGCAGATGTACTCTGCCGTCTGGCTCAAGCCACAGAATTTCTCATTTTTCACAAACATGTACACTTCAGAGTCCAAACTGATCTGCACTCTTCTCTTTAAACCTAATCCCATATGAGCAGACTGAATTGCATCGTCATGGTTCTGCCGAGATTCCAGTCTCACCAAGTTCCTGTTATTTATTCTAAGTTTTGAATCTGTTGTTCTGCCTAGTCAGGATTGGGGGCTGTGATTCTTGTATATCTTGATTTCCAGTACAAAAGGTTCTTGTATGTTTTCTTGCTGCAGCTGGCGTTTTGTTTATTCTTTGTTGAGGCTGCAGACCGCTATATGGACTGTGCAATGCTGTGGAAACAAGGAACAGTGGAACCTTGTCAGCTGAAAATAACTTAATGTATTTAGACAGCAGAAAAAAAAAACACTGCATGTGCTTAAATCCTTTTTTTTAAGCATCACCTTCATGTGAGCTAAACTCTATACATTTCATTCCTTGTAAATGCATTTCAGACTATAATCACTTCCCTTAGATGTACCATTTACAGAATAACCTGTTTGCTTGAGAACAGTTTCTGATTCAGCTTTTTCATCTCTGCCCTTGCCTCCTATACTAATGGCAGTTACATCCCGTTCCAAAGAAACAG